>NC_061108.1:50547190-50549690 GCF_015104395.2 Macrobrachium nipponense
CCCTTATCTAATATTTACATGGAATTTTTGTAATCTAGACTTATTCCAAGAAATTTATCTTCCAAGGTGTTTTGGGTTAGATATGCAAATAATTGCTTTTTCATTGTGAAAGAAAATGTAAATATCCCTGATTTCCTGCATACAATTAATATTCTTGCACCATCCATAAAGTCCACAACAGAATATGAAAAAAATAATTGTGTACCATTTTTAAAGGCCTTGGTTATTAGAAATAACACCAATTTTAGTTTTAAAGTACATTGGAAACCCACGAATAACTTCATATATTCATTTTTACTCTAACCATACTAAATAAATTAAGTTGTCAACATTGTCCAGTATGTATCTCAGAACTTAGAATTTACAGTCTGGAATTTTTAGAAGAAGAGTTTAAAATTATTGATAAAATAGGAGATTCATTATTTTACCCTCCATACTTTCTCGACCTTTGTAAAAACAAAGTAAAAAAGATGTATTACAATCCAACCAGTATTAACAAAGAATTTAAGAATATTCCCTGTGTATCATTTCATCATAATTTCATTCCTGCTGTACCTCTTTAAAAAACTATTGATACTAACTTAATATTTAAAAATATCAATATTTTGAGAGATAAAATAATTAAGAATAGCCTGCCAAATTCAAACAATATTGTATACATTATTCCTTTTAAAGAAGTAATAAGGCTTACATTGGGCAAACATCGAAATAACTAAAGGTGAGACGCTCTCAGCATAAATATGCCATATGAAGATTATCAAATAACGGCATTTTGTGGTAGATTGGCTTAAGACAGGCCATGCTATTAACTGGGATAATTCCTCGACAATCTGCAGGGTCAATGGTCACAGCAAAAGGAATCTGTTGTATCACCATCTCTATCAGCGAGGACGTTCTGAAAGTTATATCATTAATATTAGTGAACAGTCACTCGAGAGTTTAAGAAATTAGCATCAACTTTACTATTTAGCACTACTGCATTTGCATTAAGTAAGACCTGTATGTAAAAGTGGTAATCAGATTTGCTGTCGGACCTAGTAAAACAAACATATTCAGTTTAAGCCTTGTATTTCTTCAAGAATCTTGCAAGAGGTTTAAAAGAAGATTTTCTAAATATGAGTATACAATCAAATTGATATTGGTCTTCTTAGTGACTGATATTTCTAAAGCCAATATAAAAAAACTAAAATGTTCAAAGAGGAAAGTCTTGATGTTCATAGCTTAGTGGCAGTAACAGGGATCAAGCTTTATATCCACTGACAAGACTCTTGGAGTGTTGAGGACAACTTGTTCCATTAAATGATTATGTAGTTCCATTTTCCCTTAAAGCTAAGAGAGCAAAGCAAGTTTATCTGGGTTTTAGTGTTTTGTCACTGGTCACCACTATTAAATTTATTCAAAAGTGGGACTTGCTTGGGTTTCCGGAACTAATATTTCACATTGGCATCTTTTTCTCAGCATTCATTATTACATCCAAGAGAACGTAAATGTTGTTTCTTTGCCATTTCAGTGTGACTTTGGTATATAAGTGCATTTGTGCCAGAGGCCACTTACTATGAACCAAGGGCATTATAAATCTTGTCTATTGTCTTTTGATTTTCCATCCCAGTTTAACTTTTAATGTTCTTTATGTTCTTTTAGGCCTGAGTCACTCATCTATTTAATATACTCAAGTTAGATTTTATTTGGAATATGCCCTTCTGTGAGAGCATTGATAATGCATTTTGACTATCAAAGGTTTAGGAGTAACACAAATCCCTCCATATCCCTCTCCCCATTCCCTCTATTACATACTTTAAATTTGTCCTTTATTTTGATATACCGGTACAATATATTGCAACAATTCCTAGCCGCCATTATCCCTACATGGTCTGAATCTTCTCTTTCCTTTTATGTCTTGTAGCTGTGGCTTCACCATGAGAACCCCTTCCATTGTGGTCAGTCATTCGTAATACAGATATTTTGCATAATTTCTTAATCATTTCCTTTTAATTTAGTCTTTACCCATTTTGTTTCTCTCCCATCTGTGGTTTCTGTTTAGCATTATATAAGGCCTTTGGTACCATATTACCAGTCAACCCTAGTATTGTGGCTGCTTCGCATGGTGTGCTAAACGCCACTGACAGATTCTTGTAACTTTGTAACACTAATTTAGAATGTGAAGGCCCAGATTCTTCAGCATTAGGGTTTTTCAAACATTTCAGAAAGATGTATTCCTTAACAGCTGGATCAATTGAGAGTACAAAAGAGCTACTTATTATAAGAGATACCGCTTGGAGGAAGTTGTTCAATAATGTTTCACGTGCTCTTATCAGCACTGAATATTGGTGATGACATGCTCCTTAAGATTAGATTAGATTATAGCATTTTTGGCACATAGCCAAGCGCCGGAGCCGAGGGACCATTCAGCGCATATATATCTTAAAAATAAAAAAGTCACTGTCATACAAACAAACATACACACAACCGATCTAACATACAAATCATTCATTCATAAAAA
>NC_061108.1:50557190-50629690 GCF_015104395.2 Macrobrachium nipponense
CCACACATCTTTCCAAGATAGGTAAAATTCAATCCACACATCTTTCAAATATGACTGGGAGGACTCAATCAATACACCTCTTTACAAATATACATGGCAGAGGTATGAATTCAATTCATACCTCTCTCCAAGATTAGGATTCAATACACATCTCTTTCCAATATGCCTGAGATGATTCAATACATACTTCTTTACAATATACTAGGGAAGATTCAATCCATACCTCTTTCAAAGATGGCAGGTAGACTTCAATTCATACCTCTTTCCAAGATACCAGGTAGGATTCAATGTATACCTCTTTCCAATATGCCAGGTAGGATTCATTCCTTATCTCTTTCCAATATGCCTGATAGGAATCACGCCACATCTCTTTCCCATATGCCTGGAAGGATTCAATAAATACCTCTTTACAATATACCAGGCAAGATTCAATCCATACCTCTGTCAAAGATGCCAAGTAGGAATCAATTCATACCTCTTTCCAAGATGCCTGATAGGATTCATTCCACACCTCTTTTCATTATGCCAGGAACGATTCAATCAATATATCTTTACAATATGCCAGGCAAGATTCAATCTATACCTCTTTCAAAGATGCCAGGCAAGATTCAATTCATACCTCTTTCAAGATACAAAGTAGGATTCAATTCATACCTCTTTCAGGACACAAAGTAGGACTCAATCCACACCTCTTTGCAATATGCCTGGGAGGATTCAATCAATACCTCTTTGCAATGTGCCAGGCAAGATTCAATTTATACCTCTTTCAAAGATGCCAAGTAGAATTCATTCCATACCTCTTTTCATCTCAGGAATTGCTACAATTTCAAGTGCGAAATGACTCCATTTTTAAAAGCTCGTTTCTCTATATTTCAGAGGTCAGACAGCACTACACCAGGCTGCGCATAACCGGCGGCGCACAGTGTGCTGTATGTTGGTAGCAGCGGGCGCTTCTCTCACCATTAGGGACCTGCAAGGCAACACTCCAAGGGCCTTGGCTCAACGCGCTGACGACCAAGAGTTGGCAGCTTATCTCGAGAGTAAGTGCCAGTTAATGGGCCTTGGAGCATCCATGCCTGAGGGAGAGGATCGGTCGTCCCTTCCGTGCCATGCCTCCTATTCCCACTCACTCAGGGGTGCACGTCACCACGCACTAGCAAAGAGACTTCGAGTAGAAAGGCTAATATAGCACATGCATTATTTTATTGCACAGTGTGAGGTGGTTATTTAAACCTTCACACAATTTTGTGAGCTTTTAATTTTTTAACAAAGCCATGCAGGCCAGTAGCCATAGAGATAAAGCTCATGTTGCACTTAAGGTCATTGTTAGAAAATGCATCTATGTTAATCATTACGCTCACTGCATATTTATTACATATTTTGATGGCTCTCACATTTTAATTACACTTACTAAATATTCTACATGACATACTTTTATACATATTTAGTGAGTGTATTTTAAGGTGTGAGTATATCAGTAAGTAGAGAGGGTATTGATTGATGTGTTTGCATTATTCTATCATGGCAGTCTGAGTTACGTGCACCGTCCTCGTGGTGGGAGTATTTTTAACCACACGAGCCATGGACTATTTTTGTTAAGGACGAGAGGCCTTTCTAAGTTTATAAACATTGTTTTTTTAGGCAAACTATTAAGTGTTGTCTTCCATAAGTGCCCCTGAAGTCTTATGTTACTTGATGGAGATCATTTATCAGACCTTCAAGTAGAGAAATTTGTGTGAATGAAATACTGAGTTCTTGGTCATTTAGGTTGATTGAATTAATACCCCATGAAGACAGACAGATGTGCATGCTTGTTTCATAACCTTGCCTGAGCACTATTGGAATGCCATTTAGTCTTCTGATAAATGCAACTAACATAAGAATATGAAATAAATAGTATTCTTAAAGTAACAGGGTGAAGCCTTCCTTTGACGGGGCTCAAACAATATCTTGATTTTACTCATTTTTTAGATGTATAATGATTGAATTAGACATTTTTGGGTGTTATATAATAGGATATAAGTGATGACGGAAGGGAAGAATACTTCTCATTTTTAATAGTTAATTAGACTTGTTTGCTTTATTAATATTGCAGACTTCATATTTTTTTCAAAGATAGTTCATTAATACTTATACTTCCTTCTCCCAATTTATCAATTGACAGGAAAGTGGACTTCCTTGTTACCTTCTTGTTTGGTATTTTTTATTATAATTTTTCTGTGGACTCCATTATTTTATTGCTTTTTCAGGCCAAGAGAAATTCAGTCAGCCCAACAATAGTAATCTGAATTACGTTGACTAAAGTGCCAACAAAAATTTACAAAACCTTCCTTATTAATGGTGGGTGGTACCTGGTATTGCAGGTTCCATGTATCTTGTATACAGAGAGATAGTTGTAGTCATGCAGTTTTACAGTATAGCTATAATGTCAATGAATCACAAATTGCACAACTGCTTTGCCAGTTTAGTTACACAAGCTAACTGATTACATGTAGAGGTATATTATTATTATGATTATTATTATTATTATCATGATTGTAAGGTAGAGAGAAGAGTAGCCCACCTTTTTATGCACCCACCCAGTTATTAAAATTTATATAAAAGAATTATTAACCTGTTTGTTACCAATAGTTTTGTGGCATTAGTAAAACAGACAAAAAAGTATTTCTCATACCTGCCATTGATGAAGATTTTAACTTCTATCAAAGTAGCCTACCCTAGTTTAAAGGCTACATACTGATGGAATTAAGTGCCGTGACAGGTAACTCGGAGACCTTAGGTAAGGACTTCTTCACTGGGCTGACCTTACCATTATTATATATGAATATTATTGTAATTAATTTGTCATACAAGGTCCAGTATTATCTGGTCACGGTGCAGATAATATTCATGCAAAACAGTGCTTTGGATAGGAATGTTGTACATAGAGCAGATAATTGCTACATTTTGAAGATATGAATAACATAAGAATTTAGTATTGAATATAAAGCTTATCCAAAGCATAGACAGTATGATGTAGGTAGAATGCCAACAGATTGGATTACACATCACCTCGCTGTTTCTTGCACGCTCTATGCCCAGGATTCTGCTCTGGCTCTGTTCTGTACGTATGAACAACGCTGAAGTTGCCCTTTTTTCCCTTCAAGCATTTTAGAATCAAACCTTATCCAATCTTTCTTTATAGACTTTGATGTATTACAGTTACTCCACATAAACACTATACAAAAGTAGAAATATTTCAGTAGAAGCATATAAAGTACTCTTAAAGTCCAAATTAATTCCCTTGAATTACTTATTTAAGTAAATCATTTAAATTCTTTATAATCCTGACACAAGTTCCCCTTCTTTCTTCCTTCAACTTTAAATGCATGAATTTCATGTTAAAGATTAAAAATTCTATAATAAGTTCTTTACCACAATATTCATTACTTGCATGAACTTTTTTCTTAGAGATTTGTCAGTTTTGGGTAATTTATCTATATTTTCTGGCAAAAGCTTTCATTTAAGAATAATGGGCTTTCAGTGCTTATGCCATGATTGCATTCTTTGTTAAATGATGTCAATTGCATACAGTGCCAAATGTACATTAAATGTGCTGCTTTTGTGCCTGCTTTAATACAAATTAGGATATTTAACATTAGCAAGCTAAGAAGAAAAAAAACCCTATTGGTGATGCTAATGATTGTGTTACTCTTTTCAGGCCAGGAGCAGTTTCAGACCATGGTGCATGAAGAATTGGAGACAACTGTATGATTGAAGCTTTTTGAGAGGTGTAATCGAGGAACTGTTCTTATAGAAGTGCTATAGTTTCACAATGAAATGTCTATTTAGTTTTTAACTCCTAGATTACAATATGAAATCAAAGGAAATTGGATACGGTACCTTTAATTACTTTTCAGGCTTTTGCTTTACTTTAATTTCAAAATTAGTACCTATAATACTGTAGGTACATAAGTTGGTTAAGCTTGGAAAGCTTTATGTTTTAAGAGATATTCTGTTCACTGCAAAATTTCACAGGATTTGGTGTGTTAAGACTAAAGGACTCTATGTTTTGTGATCATTGTTTGGTTCTCATACTGTTGTTTCCTTTCCTTGTCTTTTGTACCTACAACAAAGAAGAGTTGTATTGCAGTATTATATCGCTTGCAAGTGTATACCTGTGGTTGGTGCTTCTAAGCAGACTGGAAACTTGTTAATAGATACCCTAAAAATATATACAGATGTTTAACATAGCTTAAAAAAAGGAACCAGACTATCAGTGTGAAGTGGATGCAAGGACATTACGTACTAAAGTATTATGTGGTAAAAGGTCCGGAAGCATGTGAACTAACGACTGCTTTGCTGCTGGTCTTCCACTGTGAACGTTTGTGGACCGTGAAATGACGTGATGCTGGTTGCTAACCTAAGTCATTCCAGTAGTTATTTATAAATGGAAATAACATATTTGTGTGTTTGTGTACCTTAAAATAAGGGTTCTTTAAAGTTCATGTGTAGGTTTTTTGAACCCCTTTATCTTAAGTATTTAACGCCCACATCCTGCATACAGTAATTTCCCCATAATAAAAGCTTAGTGTCCCATCGTGCTTCAATCATATGATATATATATGAATATATATATACATAAAAACATATTTTTTAAGGTTATATCCATTTAAAATTCAATCAAGTAAGTGTATTTTAATATTGTTGTTTTCCCATGGTTACTTTTCTTGAATAGTATCCGTAGATAGGTATGTGCAGTTTGGACATATCAGTATAGTAGTAATTGTAGTTCTTGTTTTATCCACAATATTGGTTCTTCTGAAGATCTTTCCTGTATACGGTTATTTTTTTCCTATATCAGGTAAGAGTACATGTCGGTTCTGGAGTGACATTAACAGTATGGATAGGTATCGATGGGTAATGAGACCGGAATATGAAAAATATGGTATATTGTCACTGTTATGGATTAACTTTGCCAAATCACACAGTTTTGTGACCAATAAAAAAGATGAAGTTGCTAAATAAAATATTTATTGATTTAAGTCTGGTTTAGCATGGAAATGCTAGTCTGAAATGCTTGGTGGCGTTCATACGCTGTCTCCCCCCAAAGTGCCAAGCATGAGTCTAGTGCTGTGTTTGCCAACCATATATTATTAGTGACATTGCTTGCTTCTTTGCAGTTTCAGGATGATGTTTAAGGACATACAGATGCAGTGCTACATTAAAAGTATTGTATTAACTGTTGTATTACTACAGTAAAGCATGAAAACTTGGTTTTTCAGAGGTCGATTCTTGAATATTGACTATGAATTGATTTTGTATAAGGATCTTTAACCAAAGATTATAATTGTAATATTAGTTAAAGTTAAGTGACCATGTTAGTCAGTTTTTGTTTTTAGGAAGATTTGTCTGCTGCTCTGAACTGAAGACTCCTTGTTAACCATCTCCATGATTAAAAAAATGCATGAGATTGTAAAGATGACGAGCAATGAATAATCAACTGAATAATTTTAGACACCAAAATAGATTTTAGTCATATAGATTTGTTTACCTTCATGCACTAGTGTTAAAGTCTACTAAAGAGCCATTGTTAACAGATACTAAGGTAGAAATGAAAGGTTAGATATTAGTGTGTAGTAAAACTGTAATCTGTCAGTAGCAACACTGTAATCTGTCAACAGTCGCTCCAATGAAAATGAGGGGAATAGTGCATTGGGGTCAAATCGCTTGATATCTTGCTTGTATGTAAGTAAAAAAAAATTGTAACCATTTCATTCAGAGGGTTGAAATAAACTGCTCTAAAATTACCTAAGTAAAACTTAAAAGTATTAAGATTTTTTGTACAGGCAAGAATAAGATGCAATTTCATCTTTTGTAAAAATATATGAAATTACCTTTGCTTTATACCAACTGAATGAGCTCTGACAAGAATGGATGTGAATTATGAGAATGGATTCAGTGTTACTGAAAAGTTTTGAAAATTGAAAAAAAAGAAAAAAAAAGGCCCATAGCTCTAAAGTAGTTTTTAATGTAATTTATTTAGCTCATTTTCCGCTATGCAATAGTTTCTTTTCTCCTTCGATCTGCCTATTACATTCCTAAAACCAAATTCATTTTATTGTAAATCTAAAACTTGTTTGAGGTTTCATCTAAAATTTCTTACTAAATCTGTGATCTTACCAAGTGCTGAGAAGTTCTCTTCCGACATGTCATTACTGAATAAACTTTTAGTCTTAGTGGCATTTTTTCTAATCCCTAAGATTTTTTTCACTACAGCTTGATTTAAGTATGAAACAAGAAATTAGAGGTAGAACCAAACAAAACTGAATTCAGAAATGACAAATTTTAAATCAATTTGCATTTAAATCAATTACCGCCTGCTGGAGTCCGATTAAAAAAAGTGCAAGGATTTTCATGACACTGGAGCAAGCCAAGATGGTGGGTTGGACCTGCATTAACCATATCAGCTATAACGCATCAGTTTTCTTTAGCCCAGGTAACTAAATGAGGGGTGGCTTGAGGTGGGCCATATACGTTAAGACTGCAGGTTTGTTAGTTATGAAAAACACAAATTAGTTTAAAATGTGTCTTTTGTTCATACACACAACAAACCTCAGCGCCTCAGTGGCGTGGTCGGTATGGTGTTGGCGTTAGATTCTCGGGCAATTTCTGGTGATAAAAGTTCACTCTCGATGTGGTTTGGAAGTCACGTAAAGCCGATGGTCCTGTTGCTGAATAACCACTGGTTCCATGCAATGTAAAAACACCATACAAACAAACAAAAACAACAAACCTCTAGTCTCGGCATAAGGGAGACTTACTCTTGGAGTAAGGATAGAGAAAGCCTCAGTACCAACTAGAGGTTCAATGCACCTGGGCTCACTAACTGGCCAAAGTAAAAGGTTACTCAGCAACCAGACATCTAGGGTTAAGAGTCAATGTGAACTGTTATATAGTGTCTTGTATGAATATATAGAACCTGTAATTGTCGAAGACAACAAAACTTTTACATTAGCCACCAACCTTCTTATTTCCTCTCCACTTGTAAGAGAGAGGGAGGGACTTGCTTCCATATATAGTTTGTATTGAGTAGGAACAATAAGAAAAAACAATGAAATGGGGCTCTCTCAACTGTATCAGACCACTTCTGGCACACGATATATTAATTCTTTCCATTGCCTACCGGTAGAAGAGAAAAAGAAAGGAAGAAAACCAGTCAGCCCATTCGCTCTCACTTCCAAAACCAGCATCTTAGAAAGAAGCAAACTGTCCCACTAGGGGCACTAGATGAGCTACACAACTTGAGCAGCCACCACCAGACCCAAGGAAAAAACGTCTAAAGACCTTTGGACAATGTCCTACAGATAAAAGGATGTGATACATGGCATCTGTCGCCCAAGCCATAGGGTCTGGGACCTTAGAACAAAAGAGAGGAAGGCAATGATTCCTTGATGTAGCGAATAGGTCTAATGTTGGTCTGCCCAACTGTTTCCAAAGATCGTTGCAGACCATGGGGTCCAAAGTTCACTCTGTGGAGAGGGCCTATTTGTGACACCTCAGCTCGTCCTCCAACACGTTCATTTTCCCCTGAATGAAATGTGACTAGCCTCACTCAGCACTGGACCGCCAAAATGAGGAGTTCCTTTGTTGCTTTACAGAGGGTGAAGGAATATCCCACCTTGTTTTCTGGTGTATGAAAGAGCAGTATTGTTGTCTGAGTGCACCACTACTATATTGTCGGTGACCATTTCTACAAAAGACATGAGACCTAAATGAAGGGCTATCAAATCCCTAATGTTGATGTGCAGGTGCGTCGTCCCGGAGACTACTTCCTGGAAGCTTCCATGTTCCCTAGAAGGGCTCCCCAACCTAGATCCAAGGCATCTAAAAAGAATTCTAGATCGAGGCATACAGGGCGCAGCGACTGTTCCTCCGAAAGTCTTTCTTCAGAAACCCACCATTGAGGGTACAATTTGTTGTTATGGAGAACACCAAAGAGTCTGGTTGTGCTTTGCTGTTCCATTTGCTCTGAGGAAAACTAGAGGACTCTCATGTGTACTCTGCCTAATTTTATGAGCTGTTAGATGGAGGTTAGCGTTCCTAACACTCATCCACCGATTTGCTGAGCAAGATGAGAGAGAGAGAGAGAAAGCTGTGGACTGCCTGTAAACAGGACTTGATTCTCTTGGTGGACAGAAAATCCCAAACACTCAGAGAATTCATCCTCATCCCCAAATATAAAATCTCCTAGCTCTTTGGTAAGAAGGAGGGTCTTTTGTAGGTCCCTCATGCACTTTTCCTGCAATGGTAATCAGAGGAGCCACTTGCCCAGGTAAAAGCATACCGTATGTTGATGTCGAGGTGTTGCCACTTGGCAAGAGGGGCTAGCACTCGCGTAAAGACTTGAGATGTGGAGAGGCTGAAACACAGGACCTGAAATAGAAAGACTGTCCTTGAAGACAAACCTGAGATACTTCCTGGAGTCCAAATGAGCAGGAACATGGAAATAAGTGTCTTGCATATCTCTTCTATCATGTACACACATTCTCTCCATTTTTATTATTTGATAGCATGAATATATATTCTTGCATTCTTATTAATTCTACCACATTAGACACATTCTCGCATTCTTATTTCTTCTATCGTGTACACATTCTTTTGTTCTTATTTCTTATACTGTGAACACATATTCTCACATCCTTACTTATTATACAATGTACACAGATTCTCACATTCTCATTTCTCATACTGGGCACACACATTCTTGCATCCTTATTTCTTATACCATGGGGCATGGACACACGGTCTCATGCTCTTATTTCTAATACTTTGGACACATATTATCCTGTTCTTATTGCTTATTCTGTTTACACATATTCTGGCATCCTTATTTCTTATGCCGTGGACACACATTCTCACGATCTTAATTGTTATACTGTGGACACACATTCTCACATCTTTATTTCTTTTACCGTGGACACACATCTTTGCATTTATAAGAACATGAGAATATGTGTCCACAATATAAGAAATAAGAACACAAGAATGTATATCCTCATTAGAAAAATAAGAATGCAAAGATGTGTGTCCACGGTAAAAGAAATAAAGATGTGAGCATGTGTCCATAGTTTAAGAAATAAGACCACAAGAATGTTTGTCCACAGTATAAAAAATTAGAAAGCGAGAAAGTGTGTCTATAGTAAAGGAAATAAGAACACGAGAATGCGTGTCCACAATATAAGAAATAAGAACGCAAGAACGTATATCCTCAGTAAAAGAAATAAGAATGCAACATGGAGCTGAGTCCTGGGTAATTGATGGATATCGAATCCCCTTCAAGTCTCGGCCACACTTCACAAACAACCTGGTCCATCTTCTGACCTACATTCCTGGTTCACCGAAGGATCTAGACCTCAAGGAAGAGTGCAAGCCATGGTAATGAAGGGCAGTGTGGAAGTTGTGTCAGATCAGTCCCCAGAGTTTTACAGCTGTGTCTTCCTTGTAGAGAAACCTTTGAGGGGGATGGAGACCGGACATAGACCTCTCTCCCTTGAACCAATTTGTTCGCCTGACTTGGTTCACCTCCATTAGGGAGAATGACTTTATGCTTACAGTAGATCTCAAATACCAATACATCAGTCCTCCCGCAAGTACTTTCGCTTTATCCTCGGGGAGACGCTATCTCAGTTCAGGGTACTCTGTTTCGGGCTCTTGACAGCTCCTCAGGTGTTCATGCAAGAGTTCACCCTTGTTTTATTTTTGGTGCATTCACAAGAAATACGTCTATCAATGTATCTTGATGATTGTCTAGTCCTGGGAGCTCCCACTCACAGTTATTGCAGGACAGGGATCGACTCCTCGAATTTTGCCAAACCCTTGGGGTTGTAGTAAATTTCAAGGAGACTGATCTCACACCTAAGCAGAGGATAAAGTACCTGGGCATGCTGATAGATATGGTAGCAGCCAAAGTTTTTCCCTCAGACTCTCTTATCAGCAAGTCCAGGAAGGTAGCACAGTTGTTCCTGTCTCGATGGGAGCAACCAGCAAGGCAATGGCAAGTCTTAGTTGGTCATCTGTTGTCATTAGAGAAGCTGGTTCCTCATGGGCAACTCACCTTCGTTCTCTACAGTAGAGAACGAAGGAGTATTGGTCCCAGTCTCAAGACCCTCAATCCTTTCTCATCCCCCTGTCAGAGTGAGTGAGAGAGGATTTGGACGACAATAACCTCGTAATAGGAGTATTCCTGCATGCACCCCCTCCCAATTCTGAGCTCAGATGCATCGACCAAGGGATGGGGAGCATACCTGAGGGAGTTGCTGACTTCAAGAGTGAGGAACCAACAAGACAGGCAACTTCACATCAATAGTATCCTAGAACTCGAGGCAGCCTTCCCTGTTCTCCAAGAGTTTAGGGATTGAGTGATGGGGCACTCTGTGGTGTTGATGAGTGGCAACACCACAGTAGTTGTATGTGTCAACAAGTAGGGTGGTATTATACCTCTCCTGCTTTACCAGTTGACAACGCAGGTGCAAGAGTGGGCAGTGGCTTACTCGGTGGAGCTGTTGGCCAGGTACATTCCAGGCAAGAGGAATGTAGTTGAAGACAAGTTCAGCCACCAGAATCAGGTGATAGAGACTGAGTGGTTCCTTCACCCAGACATCATGGAGAGGTTGTTCGACCTGTAGGGGCATCCAGTTATATATCTGTTCACCACCCAACATAACAGAAAACATCAGGTCTTCTGTTCCGTCGTGCTGACCCATGGGCTGCTGCAGAGGACACATTCCAACACCCATGAGACAACCTGATGTTTATGCCTTCCCTCTGTTTTGTCCGATTCTCAGCAAAATGTTGATCACCCCAAATCTCAGGATGATTCTAATGGTATCTCGACCATCTAGCTTTGCTCTCCAAGGCACAAAGAGAGATTTCCTCCCTGGCACAACCTTCTGTGTCAACCCTGGGAAGAGCGGTGCCATCAGGCAGTGCAATCTCTTTGTCTTCGCGGCTAGAGGTTATCCACCATCTCTTGCAAGCAAAGGCTTTCCACGCTGTGCAGCAACAGAGATGTCTGAATACTTCAGACAGTCCTCTGCGCAGTATTTCTCTTTTTCTTTCCAATTTTTCATAGGTCTTAATAGCTTTATTATATCAAATATCCATGATATGGGATGGATAGAAAAATCTGTTCATATTTTTCTGATGTTTTTGAATCCTTCATCTAAATATTCAGGACTGACTATTCTCAAGGCTCGAAGAAACCTTCATGAAAATACTGACAACTTTCTGATAACTTGCCATTATGGCAGATTTGATGACTTCCTGGTAACTTGCCATTACACTAAATGTAACTATCATATAACTTTCATCATAATACGAGACATGACAATTTTATGGTAACTTGGCTTACAGATAACTCTTGCTATTGTGCTGGAGATGACCTCCTGACAACACTTGCCATTAAGCTGGAGATAACTTACTATTAACTCTTCCCATTATGCCAGATATGACGACTTCCTGATAAGTCTTGCCATTATACCAGAGATGACTTCCTGAGATCGCTCATCATTATACCAGACAGGATATTTTTCATATAACTTATGCCTTTGAGCAACCTTGTCATGATAAAGGAGCCTGGTAAGCTATTAAGCTGCCCTCAGTTTAGTCCTTTGGCTGAAAGAGGTGGATATCTCACTGTTGATGAGAAGCTTCGAAAGGTCTTGCCCACCGGGGACCTCAGGCTCCCTGTGTTGGATGTGATTAGATTAGATTAGATTATAAAATTTTTGGCACATAGCCAAGCGCCGTAGCCAAGGGGCCATTCAGCACATATATATCTTAAGAATAAAAAAAGTCACTGACCCACAAACAAATATACACACAACCAATCTAACATACAAATCATTCATTCATAAAAACCAAACAAGAAACCTAAAACAATTAAGAGAAAATTACAATTCATTAAAAAAAAACAATATTTTCTAAAAATGTCATAATTTGCTCTGCCTGACACCTTCACCTAAAATATCGGTAAGAGTCTTATTTGCCAGCAAACAAGCAGTACGTTTGGTTTCAAAATGAGGGCACTCCACCAAAATATGCACCACAGTCAAATCCACATGACAGGTGGAACAGCGAGGAACCTGCCTATCCTCTCCACTCGTCATTAGATACCCGTGAGTATATTTAGTGTGGCCAATACGTAATCTAGCTAAAACTATCTCAGACCTTCTATCCATCCGGCTATGAGGCCAAGGATGAACAGAAGGCCTAATCGACTTTAATTTAAGATTATTATCTAAAGTAGACCAGTGGGCCTGCCACTGGTCTCTACAATAAAATCGAATGGTACTTTTAAATTCAGAAACAGGGACGCCCATGTTGGAAATGTGCCTAAGCCTAGTTGCAGCCTTAGCAGCAACGTCGGCTCGCTCATTCCCAACAATTCCAACATAGGACGGAGCCCAACAAAACCTAACAGAAAATCCTCTTCTATTAATTAAAAGATAAAAGCCAATCTTGTACTTCTTGCACTAAAGGGTGGCAAGAGACTAGGCTTTTGAGAGAAGATAAAACACTCAAAGAGTCGGTAAAAATGGTAAAAACCTTGTTAGTACAAGAACTATAAAAAATATATTTAAGAGCAGTCCTCTTGCCAGCAGTTCAGCTGTAAAAACAGAGGAATTAGATGGAAGCTTCTTTTTAATGATATTATCACTAGTCACTACAGAGCAACCAACACCATCAGAACCCTTCGAGCCATCAGTATATATATGATGAGAATCACCATGTTCAAAAGCATGATCCAAGAAACTTGCCCTCAACTGATCACCTGAACTGTTGCTCCTGCTATCCCTAATTGGGCAGATTTCTAAGCGTGGCCTATTCCAAGGAGGAAACTTTGAGGGCGAAATTTCAGCTACTGCAGGGGGTAGTAATCCCACCTCCCTGGCAGAGCTTGCTAGTCGAACTTCAAGTGGCTTTGGCAGTCTAGGTCTATTTGGGGCTCTATCAGTTGGTTCTCTAACGTACTTATAGTTAGGGTTTAGCTTTGATGTAAGTACTCTTGATATGACTCTCAAGCCTAATTCCTCCCTACGGATAAAGAGTGGAGGAAAACCTGACTCAACATATAGGCTTTCTACTGGAGAAGTTCTATAGGCCATATTATGGACAACATCTAATTTCTGCAGTGTTGTCTTGCATGCACAACCATAAACTTGACAACCATAATCAATTTTGCTTAGGCATAAAACCTGATACATCCTCAAAAGGGTAATTCAATCTGCCCCTTAATTAAAATTAGACACAACTTTAAGAATATTAAGACGAAGCTTCACGTTACATACAACTTTATTAACATGTTGAGTAAAAGTTAATTTCTTATCAAATGTAACACCTAGATACTTAATGCTATCTTCATAAGGTAAAATCGAATCATTTAAAAACAGTGTAGGGATCTCTTCCACTCTTCTTAATCGGCAAAATCGTATAGCTTTGGTTTTTTCTGGTGAAAATTTGAACCCTTTAGCACTGGCCCATAATGTTGAAGCATTAATAGCAGTCTGGATCTTTTGACAAGCTTCGACAGCTGTAGACTTGCTACAGATTATTGCATAATCATCAGCAAAGGCCAGACCATGCACCCCGACAGGAACTTGTTCTAGTAGGCCGTTGACAGCTACATTAAAGAGTGTTGGACTAAGGACGCTTCCCTGAGGTAACCCTTCTTCTTGAGGGTAAGCAGAAGAAATGTAAGAGCCCACTCTTACTTTCAGGTAACGTTCTGGCAAAAAATCTTTAAGACAATAGAACAAATTACCCACAACACCCCACTCTACAAGTTGCAAAAGGATACCCCCTCGCCAGGTAGTGCTGTAGGCTTTTTGTAGGTCAAAGAACACTGCAACGGTCTGGTTTTGCACAGCAAAAGCATTCTGTATCTCCCGAGTAAGGAACATCAAAGGGTCAGAAGTACTTCTATTTTTCCTAAAGCCAAACTGCCGATTAGATAAAAGATTCTTTGAATCCAAATACCACACAAGTCGAGCATTGACCATCCTCTCATAAATCTTGCTAACACAACTAGTTAGAGCAATTGGCCTATAATTCTTAGGAAGGAAGTAATCTTTAAAAGGTTTTAAAACAGGTACAATAATCGAAATCTTCCAAGACTGGTGAAGTTTCTGAAAGACAAAAACTGTTTAAAATATCTAAAAGAAATTGTTTTGTACTTCTAGGCAGATTAAAAATCATTGAGTACAGTATATCATCTTCCCCAGGAGATGTTGGGGAAGAAAACGAGATTGCATGATCCAATTTTTTCATGGTGAAAGGAAGATTATACGACTCTGAATTTAAACTAACAGGAGGAACAACCGTGGTACCGTCCCTAATATTCCTGAATGCAGGAGAGTAATGTAGGGCACTAGATATATTGGAAAAATGCCTACCAAAGGTTTCTGCAACTTCTCCAGAATCAGATATGAGTAAGCCATCAATTTTCAAAATAGGCAAGGGAGGTGGAGAAAATTTCCCTTGCAGCTTTCGGATTCTGTTCCAGACTAATGACATAGGTGAATCATATTTTAATTCACTTATATATCTAATAAAGGATTCCCTCTTTGCTTGCTTAAATGTTTTCTTTTGCTTAGCAAGAGCTCTTTTATAGATAATTTTATTGACTAGACAAGGATATCTACGATATCTCTTGTAGCAAGTTCTTGTTATCTTTCGGCTCAAGGCGCATGCATCACTCCACCAAGGTACTAGAGGACGCCGAGGTTTACAAGAAGTTCGAGGAATAGACAGCATGGCGCCACACAGCAATATACTGATTAAATACTCATAAGCCGATGTTGGGCTCTGAAAATCATTTATCTTTTGATCAACTTCAGTAGATTTTTTGAAATATTCCCAGTCAGCCTCCCCTACCTTCCATTTTGGTAAACATGGAGATGGAATATTTTTCATAAACTTTAAGTGAATGGGCCAATGATCACTGCCATGATCATTCTGGTCTACTACCCACTGGTAATCTAACCTCAAAGATGAAGAGCAGATAGTGAGGTCAATGGCTGAATCAGTATTATGAAAAACATCATGTCTTGTAGGGGAACCATCATTCATTAAAGTGATGTCATTTAAGTCAAGCAGCTGTTCTATTATTAAACCCCACTGGTCGCAGTTTGGCTCTCCCCAAAGGGTGTGCTTGGCATTAAAATCCCCCATCAGAATGAAGGGTTTAGGAAGCTGGTCTATCAATGTCTGTAGATCGTTAAATTCTAGCTGACGAGGATTACACTGAGCGTCCTGTAATCTATTTTCTAATGATGGATCCAGGTATAAAGAACAAATAGAGATCCATTTATAATTGAAAATTTGAACTGCACAAGCCAGCAACACAGTGTTCAATTGAACAACCCTATGATTAACAGACTTGCGGACTATGATGCCTGTGCCTCCTTGAGCATGTACACCTATCAGGGGTGGAGACCTATGAAATGAGTAATTAAAACCCTAGTTGGGAGTGTGCTCTCCCAACTTTGTCTCCTGTAGACACATCGCAGATAGATCATGATCCTTAAAGAGAACCCGAACTTGCTCTCTATTTGGTATAAAGCCACGGATGTTCCACTGCATGAGAGCCATTATTTAGAGAAAGGGATCTTAAAATTCTCTACTAATTTAGGAATCTGTGTCCTGGTGAGAGAGATCTTATCAGTTTTTCCAGTACTATTTGACCTAGATCTAGGTGTTACAGATCTTTTAGAAGATGGGCCTTCACTTGCCCTTTCAGTTTTACTTTTGTTTTTTCTATGATGGCCGAGTGACCGTGAATGAGGCGAAGAGGGAGAATGGGCCCTCTTCTGACGAATAAAGAGGGCCTCCATCTCCTCACCGTCATCTCCACGGTGCACTGTAATGTCAAGATCAGGTGAGGGCTCAATGTCAGGCAATATCCCTGACAGAGAGAAGTCGTCAACTTATTGAGACCTGGCTTGAACCCTTGAACCAACAGGGTCCCCTGGCTTGACCAGTCTCTGCAACACGGAAAACCCCAATAGGGGGGGCATGAGAAGCCCCACCAGGGGGGGCATGGGAAGCCCCATCAGGGGGGCCATGGGAGGCCCCACCAGGGGGGGCATGGGAGGCCCCACCAGGGGGGGCACTGGAAGCCCCAAGAGGGGGGGCACACCAGGGGGGGCATGGGAAGCCCCACCAGGGGGGCCATGGGAGGCCCCACCAGGGGGGGAATGGGAGGCCCCACCAGGGGGGGGCACTGGAAGCCCCAAGAGGGGGGGCACAGGGTACCCCACTAGAGGGGGTGTGGGAATCTCCACCAGCGGGGCACCGGGGAGCCCCACCAGAAGGGGCAACCAGAAGAAGCAGTATTCAATTGTTGTGCCTTCAAGGCATCCGAATAGGTTTTCCTGCCCAACAGCTTCTTGGCCTGTCCCACACTGATGTGTTCAGCAATAGATTTTAGCAATGCCTCTTGTTCTTTCTTGAATGCACTACATTTCTTATCACGGGCTCGATGTTCACCCTTACAGTTTACGCAAATTACTGGTCCAGAACATTCTTCGTGCTCAGGCTGGCCACACGATTCACAGTTTATTTCTGGTAAAAACGTTAGAGGAGTGTCCAAAACCAAAATATTTAAAGCACTGGAGCACTCTCGGTCTATATGGACAAACTTTCATGATTTCACTATCAAGAATAATTTCAGATGGCAGAGAGGAACTTTTAAATGTTAAAATAAGCATCGATGAGCGGGGCACTTTAAAAACCTTCCAAACCACATCCGGACACATTTCCAAAATTTCCTCCTCATCCATTTCATGTAGATCTTCATTAAATATAACACTCTTTGCATAACTAAAATTATAGTGAGGTTTTACCTCTTTTATCATACCCTCAGGATCAAGCTTTAAATTTAGGAGCATTATCGATTGAATATCTGTCTCGGTATGAACTAAAAAACTATTACGCCCAAAGCAAGTTAATTCAGGACTCCCAACATTGCCGATCTTCTGGCTTACCAACCTCTTCACTTTGAAGAGGTTGCCTCTCTCACCATGTGTTGTAATAATTAACCACTTAGCTGGGTCTGGTGATCTGGAGGTTTTACTTATTTTACTAGTATCTTTAGTTTCATTTGGTGGTCTATAAATCTCAAGATACCTAGGGACCTCTTCTGCCTCTACAAGTCCAACACTCAATGAATCTGATCTGAACTCTCTGTAGGCTCTGTAAGCTTCCGATTCGTTATTGAAAAATACCCAGAATTAAAAAAAAACATAATTTTTGCCAAGTCTATCCCTTAATTCTTATACTTTACCAAATTTACAAAATTCATTAAATACCGTTTCATAATTCCAGTCTAAAGGGACTGGTTTCACATACAAAATGTTTGTAACAAGGAGCTCATTTGAAAAAGGCTCCAAAGTCAGAATGGAGGAATTACCAGAATTTTCCTTGTCCTTATCCTTGCCTAAGTCGTCAACAGAAGGTTTTGATGTCTCCATAAGACGTAGAATTGATGATTCGTCCAGGTAGCCCCCCACCCACCATGGAGCCACATTTAGAGGACAGTATTATCCCATACAGGGCTGCCCTAGGGGTACCACCCAGATATATACCCCACCCTCAGTGCTTAAGGCGTCATGATGTCCGTCGAGATCAGACCCAGCACTAAGAGCAGGGTTTGACATCTAAACTTTCCCCTCGCTCGACCACGTTAGGTACTCGAGTTCTATGGGTGCCCTCAAATCCAATGAACAAGTCCAAATCATGTCCAAAACCAATCCAAAAGTCATCAACATAAAATCCGTACCTTATAGGGGGAGGAAGCAGAAGGATGAAAAGTTTTAGTAAAAGGAAAACTGCTGACTTATTTAGTTGGATCAACAGCTGGGCACCAAGGCCCAGCGAGAAAGTAGTTCCCACCAGGCATCAGGGCCCAGCTGCCGAACCATAAGACCCCCATCCTCGGCAAGGCTTCAGCATCTGGGGGCCCTGTGTTGGATGTGACATTCGTTCTGAGGAGCCTGACTCATCGTGCACAATGTCATCAGACAGGGATCTGACCCTCAAGACCATGTTCCTGCTTACCCTGGCATCAGTGAAGAGTGTGGGATGTTTGATTTTGTCCTAGACTTCATAGCAAAGACTCAAATTCCGTCAGTCCCTGGTGCCAGGTTGGAGTCCTTTATGATCCTCAGAGGACTTTGTGGATAGTGATGCAGACGAGATGTTACTTTGTCCTATTAGAGTGCTGCAGCACAAATTTTTGAGCAGCTACATATCCTAAGGAAAAATTGTCCAAGGACTTGTGGGCAATGTCCCAAAGGTAGAAGGTTGTCGACACCACACCCCAGCCTTCAGAACCTGATGGCTGACAAGTACTGTACCTGATGCCAGCTCCGTTGAGCATAAACATCCTTCGGATGTGTCTCTGTCACTGGTGCTGGAGATTTCCTGAGTGTGTGCAGCATACTCGTGGTAAGCGGCTGCAGGCAGTCAGGATCATCATTAACTCTAGTGAGTAGACGACTATTGAAAATTGCCTCTGCCTCACAAAAGAGCGTGTGGAGGGTGTCATCATTCTTGAGTTGTTGATTACAGATGCTGGCAAGAATGCGATGGAAGGTGCGAATCTGTCTCTCCCACACACCCCCAAAATGAGAGGCATGAGGAGGGTTGAAGTACCACTCCACCCCCTGTAGCATCATGGCATCCGTGATGGCCCTTTCATTAAGCTCTTGAAGGCACTGGTGTAACTCATGGTATGCACTTGTCATGTTGGTCCAATTGTCTTACCATATGAGCTTCACTTGCCCATGACACGCCAGGAACCTTCTTAATGCATTGATATAGGAGCTGCATTCCATTGTGTCAAGCACTTCTATGTGAACAGCATTGATGCAAGACAAGTAAAAACTACGCCATACCTCTTGAGCTCAGACTTCCCTTTCTTGACAAAGAATGGCCCAAAGCAGTCACATCCTGAGTGAGTGAAGGGGGGCTCACCTGGATTGGCTCTAGGCACAGGGAGATCAGCCAATAGCTGTGTCACTGGGTGAGCAGCCAACCTTTTGCATGTAACACATTCTTTGATGATGGAGCACACGACTTCATTGCCACGTATAACCCAGTATTTTTGCCTCAAGTCTGCCATTAAGAAGTTCTGCCCACAATGACCGAGGGGCCTATGCCTGGCTCAGACCAGGAGATGCACGGCAGTTAACGTTTGTGGCAGGATGATTGGGTTTTAGAAGTCTAATGAGCCATGAAAATGTGCAAGACGGCCACCAACGTGTAATAGTCCATCCTGTAGAATGGGTCTAAGCTCCACAATGGTACTTGAAGCCAAAACTTCTTGTTTTGACCCGTCTTGAAGATAGGCAATCTCAGAGTCAAAAGCCTTAGCTTGGACCAATTTCCAGACGTGCAGTTCAGTGTCAGCAAGTTCTTCAGCACTCAGACTATCACACTTTGACCAACGCTCACCTTGACCTCTCCAGCTACTGATACACTGCCTGATCCAAGAAATGCATTGTAAGAATTGGTACCAGAGAGAGAACTGATGTGCAAAGTCTTCAGTGAAGCTTAAGGAATCAGTCATGGCTTCACAAAGCAGCACAGATTTCTTGATCTCCGGGTTGTCTTCAACGTGCCCCAACCTCACGTCCTCAGGCATTTCAGGCCATTTGATCTTGCTATCGCAGATGAAGCTAGGGCCAGGAAGCCAGATGGGTGATGCAAGGAGTTCATTCATCAACACTTACACCTTGGGAGGCCATGTCCGCTGGGTTGTTGTGGGTGTCCACGTAGTGCCATGCAGTAACTGAGGTCAGTTCCCTCATCAAGTTGACTCTTTCGCCACAAAAGTGTGGTATCGGGTTTCTCATTCAGCAGATATTTCAGGACTGAAGTGCTGTTGGTCCAGAAGACTGAATCTTCTAGGGGTATGTCTAGTTCTTCTTGCAACTTACAATCCATACGCGCGGCAACAGTGGCAGCTGTGAGTTCCAGCCTGGGAATGGTGGATTGCTTGCGAGGAGCAACCCTTGCCCTGGCCATCACCAGAGTGAGTCAACCTCACCAGCTTCGTTGACTATTTGAAGATAGGACGTTGTGCCGTAGCCTGACTAGAAGCATCACTGAAGTGGTGGAGCTGGTAAGACTTTACCTTACCGAAGGAAGCTGGGGTGTAGTTCCTGGCCAGCTTGAAGTTTGCAAGCCTTGGCAGCTGCTCAACTAGGTTTTTTCACTGCTGCAGCTTTTTGGCAGGCATCTCTTCATCCCAACCAAGCTGAAAACAGCACATCTCCTGGATTATGAGCTTTAATGGCAGGGTAGCTGCTACCACCATGCCCATAGGGTCGTAGATAGACATCACCATTGACAAGGCATCTCTTTTGAGTTAGTGGTATGTCCTTTAGGGACACTTTGAAAGTCAAGGAATCTTCTTCCATTGACCAGTGGACACCCAAAGCCCTCTCTGTCGGCAGCTCATCTTTGCTGAGGTCGAGTGTTGCCACAGAGATGTCTCACTCAGACTCAGGAATGGTGGAGAGGACTTCCTTACAGTTCAGAGTCCACTGGTTAAGCCTCCAGCATTACATAAGGCTATGAGGTCCTTCGCAGTCTGCATACTTGTCTTTGAATGCTTTGAGAAGTTACGACAGATGGCTTCAGAAGCTTCGTCACTGAAACCTACTCCATGGTCCTCTGCAGTCCTTCTCAAGATGTAGTTGACACAGCTAGGGGAAGATCAGGGCCCTGAAGCAATAGGTCATTCAGAGAACTGCCACTGAACTTTGCCTTTGAGTCAAACACCATTCTTAGTTTGAGTTTAGTAGGATAAATTACCAAGTGATGAGGCATGTACCATACACACCCATCATTGCAAGTCAAGGCAGATAGTGGCACTAGTTCCACATATACCTTGTCCAAGATCTTCTGCCTTTGCTCTATGTAAGCTGCTTTGTATTCTTCATTCTTCTCAAACTTGTGCTGAAGGGCCTTCATCCTATGCACAGCATAATCATGGTTGTTGGGCAAAGGGATTTGTCAGGAAAGGGCAGATTCATGCAGTACTTAGATACCTGGTCTAGGAAGAGTTTGTCTTCCACTGACGCTTCCTGGTGGGAATGAATCTCTGTTTACCAAAAGTCCTTGTTGAAGTGTGACTGCAGGCAGTCCGTTATACTACTGGAAACAGGAGATTTGCACTCGTGAAGCTGGATATGATGTAATGGTCAGGACTGCTCCCCCAACTGGAACCCAGTTGGTCCAAAGGCAACCCAGCCAAACTTTGTGAGGTGGACAGAAGTTTCATTCTCCTCACCATTTCATTGGTCATAGATGCAGCAGCCTAGGGAGGACTTGAGACCTATGATCAGCTTGACTTGGTTGTATTCAGTCGGAAGACTTTTGAGCGGGATGTCACTTAGATGGGGCCACTTCTTAGCCCACTTCACTAGCATCATATGATCCATGGTGACGCTTATTTTCCCAGCCCCGAATGCATTCCCAAGTAGCAGATTGTCTTGGTCATCGTCCACCCCTCCTATTTGCAGCAACAGACCTCGTCACACTTGAATACGCCGGCCTGGGTCTTCATGGTTTGTCGCGTTGTGTGTCCTTGAACCCCAAGCTTAGTGATGAGGCTTCTTGCAGCGAAAGTGGGTGCTGCACCACTGTCAAGGAAAGTGTAGATTCAGTATGTCGTGATTGACCCTGACAGGGAGGATCTGCATCATCACCCTATCATCTGGTTCATTGCTGAGACAGATGATACAATCAGGTCACTCTCAGCACCAGGCAATTCAGATGGAAGTTGAGTCACATTGGTTGTAGGTCCACCCCTTTCGCTAAAGGTTCTCTGAAGGTGAGCGGCCATAATTAGTCCATTAAAGGCTGGGACTAAACCGCTGTGTCACCGACTCCGGGAGGTCACCAGTTGTGAGGACTGGAGAGTAAGACAGGTAACTGGGTACTGATAATTTATTACAGACGAAGTGGGTTGACATAGACAGGTGCGGACGGATAAGTAGTACTGACTCGCACTGAGAGCAGAAATGACTCTGAGACAGTAGAATTGTGTTTTCTTAGAGACATGCATTCATAAATAACTACAGACGCAGTCTGTGTTAATACATGGTAATTATATCGGTGGAAAGACCAGAGAATTCTACACAATATGGAATTCATTAGAATTCGGCATGTTGTTAGTTAAATGAAATTACTGAAAGGACGTTGTCCTTACAATATAACTCTTAACATTTAAGACTAACATAAATGCATACAAATCAGTTATACATTATTTGGATTATTAAAAATATGCTACATTGCAGAGTTATTGCTTTGTCATGATCAACAAACATTTATGCATTTTTTCATATACAATACCTGCTTCTTATAAGCACAATGGCATTAACCTTGATCAGGTCTGTGGCCACGTAGGCCTCTCACCTCAGTGGGTGTCAGGTGTATTTGCCAAAAATGCTTAACGCTTCAGTCACTGCAGTGTTGCCAGGTCTACAGAAATTTCTGTATTTCTACTGAATATTTCACAAATCTACAGAAATAAAGAATTGGTCTAATTTTCAATTATTAAGTCTGATGGAATTTGCAGTTGATGACCCAAACATCTCAAGAAATAATCCTAATTGAGCAGCAATTTTAAAATATTAATTACTGTCCATCCATCAATAACTTTTACATAGAACATCAATGATGTAATTATGGCAGCTTTTCCATCCCCTTCCTTTGTCACTAACAATATGGCACAAAATGTTGGGAAAAAAATTAGTGCACAGTTTTTCCGCGAAAAAGAACTCCACCTCGAGGCCTTAGCTTTCCCTCCATTCTCACTGGCAGCGGCAGAAATGCAATGGTTCTAACTTTCACAAAAGAAAAATGCTTTGGGTCAATTTATTATTTCAATTTTTCTGCTTCGAAAACCGTATCATTAAAGTTGTTGTATTTTTTTGTTTATTAGTTTATTGCTTTAGTCACATAGTGGAAAAGTTGAAATCGAACTGTAAAAATCAGTAATTGGCCAGGCACGCACACGATCTTCCTCTCTCTACTAAAGACCATAAATCTATTACTAAGTAGGGTCTAAGGACCACCAAATTGAATATCATTTTCCACCATGCGGCCGTAACTGTGAGTAACCATTGAATGTATCTTTGTTCCTACATGCTGTACAAACCATCGGTCCTTTACATAAGGAATTACTTTCAGCACCAGCTAGAACTCGGTCGTAAGATTCTATAACAAGGTAGTTAGGCAGTAACTGCTTGTTCGCTAGTTGGGAGTCCCACCCGACTGGATATAAACATTCCACTTTGCTTTCGACCGCCACCATGTGCAGATGTTCTCTCTCTACCCGCTACTGTCATGAGATTGCCAAGCCAATTTATGTCTTGTTTTTCCTGTTTGATATATTTGTGTTTGTTTGCCTATTTGTGTGGTTGTATGTTAAGTATGCAGGCCCACGAATCAAACAAGCCTTCTTGCCCCGCATCTACACGGCGATTATGCCCTGGAGTAGGGGGCAGGAAATGTGGAGCTTTCTGTCCAGTGAAGATGTAGACCCTCACGCCCTCTGTGCGAGATGCCGAGGGCTTGAATGCAATAAAATGGACACCTGTGACACTTGTATCTCTCTGTCAGAGGCTCAGTGAGAGAGATACGAGGGTAGGAAGAAGCTGCGTAACTCTGCCAAGGCATCATCAGAGAGTTCTCCCTCAACTCCTTTGGTGACTGATACATCGTCCTCTTTCCTTCCCCCACTAAAACTCCTCCATCTAGCTCTTTCCCCTTTTGGGGGACATGTCTCTCTCCGCTTCTTCGCTCGATCTGTTGAGTGCAGATGAGGGAAAGAAACATGCCAACTTGGAATTGTACTCAGGAACTTCTGTTCCCTCAGTGGGGGATCCTTCCCCCTCTGGGCAAACAGGAACTCCCCCCATTTATCCGACTTTTGCTCCTTCAGGTTTGTCTGACTCCGCAGGTTGGGACCTGCAGCAGGTATGGCGGACACTGAATCTTCTTGGCACTCCTTCGATACAGGGACTGCTTCAACATCTCGCAGCCGCCCCAGTGATCCACGGAACTGAGTCAAGGACAATGACAATCGTCTTGACACCTGGGTATGCAGCACCACCCCACCTGGTGTACACGCAGCATATTACATCGGTGACCCCTTCTGCTGTGGTGCAAGCACCAGTGCCGCATACTTCGCAGGTGGAATATCTTCCACCTCCTCCTCCTCCTCCAGGTTATGCTATCCTTGCTCCCCCGCCAGACTTCGAGTGCCCCGAAGAGCTCGCCACTAGACTTCTCTCCTGTCTCCGTCGCCGTACCTGTCTCCCCTGTCCCTGCCCATGGAATTGTTGCTGCTTTGTTAGTTCCTCCTTCCCAGGTCGCACTGGAGCCTGCTGCTTCGGCAGCTGCTGCAGCCCCGTCCTTGGTGGGGGATCTTTCTGCTGTCCTGAAGAAGCTGGTGAAGAGGAAGTCTAAGAAGAAGAGGAAGGTGTCGTCATCGTCTTCTGCCACCTCCTCCACTTCTCCTTCCGAGGCTGCCAAGCTGAAGAAGAAGAAGGTGGTCTCGCCACCCCCACACACACAGAAGTCTCATTCAGGGACTTCTAAGGGCCTGTCTCATCATCCCGGTGAGACACGTGGGCCTTCCGCTGATCCTCTGCCTCTCCTTCCACACGGAAAAGAAAGGCGGGGACTGTATAGGTACAAGCTGTTGCCGGTACCTCTGCTCCTGGTTCTTGAGGTTCCGCCTGTGGACTAGGAACTGTCTCGGCTTCTCACCAGCGAGTTTCTCCGAGTGTACGGTCACCTGTTGGTGACCGTGCAGCCAGAGACCAAGGCGTTGGGTACGCTCACCGCCAGGACTCTGGCACGGGGCAGAAGATTGGTAAGAGTCACCCAGGTGACTCTCGCCTAGCCGGTGATTGTTCATGTAATGATCGTCTGGTCCCCAGGGTTGATGTGACAGTCCCACCGGACCGTGCATGAGGCGAGACTGGGAGGGGGTCACCCCGGTCCCTGGGAGCAGCTTCGGCTGCTTCTGGGACCATGGTGCATCGAGAGGACGGTGCTCGTTCTCACCGTGTTGATGGGCGCTACCTGTCACCCTACCCTCAATCACACCAGCGTGATCAGACAGTCCGGGCAGTCAGTAGTGGTTCCCGTGACGCAAGAGATCAACGCTACTGTCTTCGGACCAGCGCTTCTCCACAGGGAGATCGCCAGTCTAGACCTGCAGACTGGTCATCACCACGGGTGGTGATCGCCTGCATCCCTCTCCATCCACCAGTTCTGCTGGTAGACAGAACGGGAGTGTCAGATCTGCCTTACCTGTCCCTTCAACTTCTTCAGGGTACACAGGAAGGAGCAAGGTGACTAGGGGGTACCATGAGGAGTGCGCTTCTCTCGGTCCATCCACGAGAGCATATGTGCCGGGTTCAGTCCTAGGACCCGAGAGGTCATATATATGATCAAGTGATCAGAGATCACAGGGGGCCTGATAAGGTTCTTCCTTCTGAAGTAAGAGTGTCTCGGGAGGGGTTAGGCCTGGATAGACCCGACGGTCCGTCGCCTCAGGACGCAGTCACCCCAAAGATGCAGAGGTCGTTTGCAGAGGCCGTCGTGCTGATCCGTCAGCACAATGACCTTGGGGAAGGATCAGTGGTTGCCCCATCTGACCGTCCATCATGGTTAGAGTCATTCTGGGGTCCAAAAAAGGAACCCAGAGCGTCTGTAGGTCGACCTTCCATGGTCCTCCTTGGCTGACGGTGTGCTGGACCAGGTGAACGCTCGTCTCAGGACAAAAAACCTCTCTTAGGTCCAGCAGGTCAGACAAGTTGCTTCTTCCTCCTCTGCTTCGTCAACGGCACTTCTACGTGCCTTCCGCTAACCCCTTGCTGACCAAACAGGTTAACCTTGAGTTAGCCTGCTTAACTCCGGGCTTGCCTCTGCAACACTGTTGGAGAACCTCTGGTTCATGCAACAAGAGGCAATGGCCCTGGAGTCTACAGCTATGGCAGCCTTCCAGGCCATCTCCTGGCTGGATCTGTGGTCCCTCACAGTATCCAGGGTCGCAGCTTCTTTGAGACCGGTGGCTCCCAGAGAAGACTCGGATTTTGGGAGACTTTGTCAGTCTGGAGGTTGGGCTATCTCCTACCTGGCCAACCAGACTGCTACCCTGTGGGCCAACCTGGTACTTAGAAGGAGGGATGCTATCCTAAATTGGGTAACCAGGGTGGCTGGTACAGAGTTGGCACTGGGTCTTAGGAATGGACCGTTGCTGGGTTTCCTCCTCTCTCTTCCCTAGAGAGATGGTGGATGCTGCGGTGGAGAAATGGAGAGCTGGAGACAGCAACCATTTGGTACACCAGGCAGTTACGAAGACGTCTGGGCCGTCTCATTCAACTGCGGCTAGGCCTCTGCCCCCAAGACTTCTGTACTATCGAAGGGGGCATGAGGAAGACCCAGCCTTCCTCCTCTTCAGCCCCCTCTCAGCCCTCCTTCTCTCGTGGGAAAGGGGGTAAGCAAAAGGGGAAGAAGGGGAAATGCTAGGGAAGGCATTCCCCCTCACCTACTACCGAAAGTGGGGGGATGCCTGGCGAGCCATTGGGCATTATGGCAGCACTATGGAGCCGAGACCTGGGTAGTGGATGTCCTTCGGGAAGGATATCTTCTCCCCTTCGAGTCGAGGCCACCCCTCACTTCCCACCTGGTCCATCACCAGACATGTGTTCCCGGTTCTGCCGGGGACGTAGCACTCAAAGAAGAAGTGCAAACGATGCTGAGCAAGGGAGCTGTAGAAATCGTACGAGAGCCGTCACCATAGTTCTACAGCCGACTTTTCCTGCTGGAGAAGTCTACGGGGGGCTGGAGACCAGTGATAGAGCTCTTTCCCTTGAACCAATTCATTCGCTAGACTCAGTTCACGATGGAAAAGGCATGTTCCGTGCTCGATTCTATCAGGGAGAATGATTTCATGCTTTCGGTGGACCTGAAGGATGTGTATTTTCAAATACCCATCCATCGATCCTCCAGGAAGTTCCTCCGATTTATCCTCGACAGGATGGTGTTCCAATTCAGGGCACTTTGTTTCGGACTCTCAACTGCCCCTCAGGTGTTCACGCGAGCGTTCACTCTGGTATCGGCTTGGGCCCATTCAGTTGGGATACGTCTTTTGAGGTATCTCGATGATTGGCTGGTCCTGGCAAGCTCTTGCTCACAGTTGCTACAGGACAGGGATCACCTTCTCAATTTTTGTCGCTATCTAGGGATCATGATAAATTTCGAGAAGTCGAATCTCGAGCCCAAGCAGAGGATAAAGTACCTGGGCATGCTGATCGATACGGTAGCAGCTCGATGGTTTCTGTCATGACAGGAACAGCCATCTCAGCTTTGGCAGGTCGTGATCAGTCACCTGTCGTCATTAAAGAAGTTAGTCCTCACGGGCATCTTCACCTGCGGTCTCTGCAATGGAGACTGAAGGAGTGTTGGTCACAGGCGCGGGATCCGCAATCCTTCCTTGTTCCTCTCACAGAGGAAGCAAGGGAGGATTTAGCCTGGTGGCTGGACGACAGAAACCTCTTAATAGGAGTGCAGTTGCACACTCCCCCTCTGGAGAAGCTTCTGTTCTCAGATGCATCGACTGAGGGTTGGGGTGCACACCTGGAGGAGTTGCTGGTTTCAGGTGTGTGGAATCGACACGACGAGCGCCTTCACATCAACGTTCTAGAACTAAAGGCAGCATTTCTGGTGCTCCAAGAATTCCAGGAACAGGTGATGGGACACTCTGTGGTGTTGATGAGCCACAACACCACGGTAGTGGTGTACATCAACAAACAGGGGGCCTAGCGTCCCTCCCATTGCATCAGTTGATGGTGCAGGTGCACGAGTAGGCAGCAGCTCACTGGTAGAGCTGCTAGCCAGGTACATTCCAGGCAAGAGGAATGTAGTGGCTGACAAGCTCAGCCACTAGAATCAGGTGATTGGGACAGAATGGTCTCTACACCCAGACATGCGGAAAGGCTGTTCGACCTGTGGGGGCGTCCAGTGGTAGATCTGTTTGCCACCTGGCACAACAGAAAACTCCCGGTTTTCTTCTCTGTCATGCCGGACCCATGGGCAGCTGCAGAGGACACGTTCCAACACTCATGGGACAACCTCGAAGTGTACGACTTTCCCCCGTTCTGTCTGATTTGCAAGGTGATCAGCAGGGCGCTGGTTACCAGCAACCTTCAGATGATTCTAGTGGCTCCCAAATGGCCTCAGGCTGTTTGGTATCCAGACCTGCTGGCTCTCTCCGAGACACCGTGGGAGATTCCCCCATGGCACAACCTTCTGTGTCAACATGGAATGGTACCACCAGGCTGGTGGTTATCCACCATCTCTTGCGAGCGAGAGGCTTTTCTCGCCGAGCAGCAACAGAGATGACAGGATACCTTGGACAGTCCTCTGCAGCAGTATACTAGGGAAAGTGGTCCGTCTTCTGTGGTTGGTGTCGTTCAGAGCCACTCTTCAGCAGGTAGCGGATTTCCTAGTCTTTCTTCGCCGAGAGAAGTTCCTCTCTGTTTCTGCAGTTAAAGGATATAGAGCCACTTTGGCTTTAGTCCTTAAACTGCAAGGTGTGGATATTTACTCTTCTATGGAAATATCCCTCCTTATGAGTTTCGAGAAGTCTTGCCCACCCAGGGAACTAAGGCCCCCCTAAGTGGGACGTGACTCTCGTCTTAAGGAGTTTGACTCATAGCCCCTACGAGCCTCTCAGGAAGTCATCAGACAGGGATCTGACCCTCAAGACTGTCTTTCTGCTGGCTCTGGCATCGGCAAAGAGAGTAGTGAACTTCATGGTCTCTCTTGTGGTGGTAAACACTCGAGGGGATGGGGATTGGTTACACTTGATTTCATCCCAGATTTCGTAGTGAAGACTCAGAATCCTTCAGTCCCTGACAATAGGTTCAAGTTTATGATCCCCTCCCTAGAGGACTTTACTGGTAATGATGTGGAAGAGATGCTGCTTGTCCTGTTAGAGTGCTACGGTGCTATCTGAAGAGAACTCGACATCTCAGGCCTGAGTGTTGACGCCTCTTTGTTAGCACCGGGGTGACCAAGAAAGAGGTGTCCAAGAACATTATTTCTCTCTGGCTTCATAAGGTGATCAGGAAAGCGTACGACTCCGAAATGAGTTTCAACACCGGTACCTTTCGTTCGAGAGCCCACGAAGTTAGAGGTATTGGGCCTACCCTTGCGTTCTGCATATCAGCTATCTCTGTGCCAAGGAGATTTTTTTGTGCTATTATCACGATGACCCAGATTTTGAGTGATTAACTTTGAGTTTCACATGTGACCACGCTGTCACGTTTTTCCTTTTTGATATTATTGAGTGTGGCCTGAGAAGCATAATCATTGTAAAAATGTAAATAATTGTGTAACAATGAGAGCAGGTTTATTTTTCTAATAAAATTTGTAAACTTATCACCATAGTTCTTTCGTCCTTTTGAACGGGCTAGGAACTTTCTCTTTTGGTAAATCTATTGCCCCCCTAACATCGGGCCTGAACCCATCCATAATTAGTTGTCGAAGAAATTTCGCGACACAAAACATCGACGAGAGTGGATGTCACTGCCAAGTTCTGATCTAATGACTAACCCCTAGTGATGAACAGCATGAGTTCTGGATTAAAGTACGAGATCTAAAATTGGCGATGGAGAGCCCCCTTTTTCCTCATTTGTCTTACCTCATGCTCAGCTTGCTGTCTCTCTCTCATTCCAGTAAAACAGTTGAAAGAGTATTCTATGCCGTAAATAGGCTAACATCTAAACTAAAAATAGGCTAGCTACAGAAACAATCAATGGTCTAATACAAGCAAAATGATTTTTAGGTAAAAATAAGTGTTTTAATCTATCAATAGGCAAAACACTACTTGATAAATTGAATAATATGTACAAGCAAGACGTAACTGAAAAGGATGCTGAAGGGGAAAGTGAGGAAGATTACCATGTTTCTTCCTGAGTAGTGGAAGTTGTGTGTAAGGCCAATGAATAACTTTCTGCCTTATAGACTCTTGAAAAGTTTTTGTGGTAATATTCTAAAAGTTTTATAGTTTTCTAATTGCCTAAATTCCTGTGAAGGTTTTTTTTTTATTTTCTAAATTCTTGTAATTTTTTTTATCAATTTCCTTAATTGATTTATCTGTAAGTGAATAAATAAATAAGGTATTATACATCTACAGGAATTTCATTAAATCTACTGGGGAAAAAGAAAGAATCTATTGATATTAAGCCAAAGGCAGCTGCAACACCTAGGAGGTTAGATACATGGCGAACGCTGACGGATCCTCGGGTGTACTAGATATGCAGCAAGAATCGTTGGGAGTGAGCCAGACTTATCCAGCACTGTTATCCACTCAAAACTTAATGGCACCCCTTTGTTTGTAATGGGGCTTCGTCTCCCTATCCTGTTGTTTTGTATATTATTCTGTTACTGCCATGTTTTTGGCTTATGTGAACTTAGGTTGGTATTAATGAGTAAATGAGGTAGGCATTGAAAGAAAAAATAATTATTTGAATAGTTTTGTAATATAAACACCTAACGAATATCTTTCCTCAATAAACAAGGAGCTGAGTTGAGTAGAGTGCACTGACTATTTCCCAAAGCTATTAACCAATTGTTGTTTGAAGACTGTTTTAGAAATATAATTAGAAAAAAATTTAGGCGCTCATTTTAACCTCTACCTTATTTACTTCTATCCTTTAAACGATCTGAGAAATCAGTAGTACGTATGAGTCTTGAAAAAGGTAGGATCCCCTTTTTAACAACAAACCTTCCACAAAGTCAGGTTTTTTAGCAAAAAGAAGAACGTCATTGGGCTGGTGATGGTTGCAGTGAACCAAATTGATCAAAGGGGAAGATGAAAGACAAAGACCCCTTGAAAACTCGTTGCATCTCGGGAAAGGAGGGTGCTATGTCATGGCAAGGAACCGCACCAATCATGAGCAGAGAGTTCGTTCGTTAGAGCCGAGCACTCAGATCAGTAGATCGAGCCGAACCGAGCAAGCTAAGCCGATCACCACTACATAAATATTATAGGCTAGTGTTAGTGAATTACATGTGTCAGCTTTCCTCGCTTGGAGACAAGGCGCACCCAGAGAGCGCTGTAGAGATAGCTTCTTTGGATGAAGGAATTTCATGTGTGTGCATTTTTGGCTACTGCTCAGACTGTTGCCACGGGCAGTTTTGAGGTGTGGTGGGTATGTATATTCGTTTGTACATGCATCACAGGTCCGGCCATTCGAGAGACACTTGAGGGAAAGACACATTCCTTTGTGATAAGAAGAAAGACAGTCAAGAAGGACACCAGGTGTAGAGGGAGAAAACCCATCTCAAGGTATGGCACATATTTAAATGACTTAGAAACAGTTGCCTTTGAAAAGAGAGAAGTGTGCAGTGTATACCTTTATTTAATATTGTGTAATAGGAAATATAATGAATATATCTTTGTTACAGATGGGTTCCATATCATGGTACTAGAAATGGGATTCTCTTAACTTGACTATTACAATGTAGCAGTTGACAGTTTGAGCCTAGGAGTGATTACTTAGACTAAACCAGGAGAGTGGAATGATAACTTATAGTTTTCTTTGTGGGGCAGACCTGGGTTTTTTTATCACCATGACTTATTAATCATGTTGTTCTATTTTATATTCATCTGCTTTGGGTAATAAATAGTATATTTTTTTATTTATGTGAGCTTATTAGCCTAGTGACATGCTTGCAGATAGAGGGCGTCTGCTGCCAACAGGTAAGGGTTGCCAATTTGTGTAGTTTTGTCAAAAGGAGGGGGGGGGTTATATAAATATGAGTGATAATTGTCAACGAAGAACTATCACTTCTTCCCAATTAACTATTCTCCTTCGAGGCCGAAGCTCTGAGATGAAGAACAAGAGGGATTGTGTGTCTGCTGTCCTACGTGTTCGGACCCTAAAGTCCAATACACAAGGATGGTACTTGAACATTCACCCAGAAGGTGTTGCATGCAGTTCCAAGCTCTACGTAACTCCAAACCAGACTGAGGAGCAGACTCATCTGTACTGGTAAAGACTCGTCTCGCCATCCAAGCACTCATAATAGTGAGCGCTCGGCGAGCGTTAGAATGTGTGAGAATTCCCACGCTCGGCGAGAAAACCCAACTCCTGTATGACAATAATCGGGCAAACCTTTTCTCACCCTGGTACTCGGCAATGTGATGAAGCTGAGCACTCGGCGAGCCCCAATGAAACCAACGGATCCAGGCACACAGCGAGACTCCCAATTATTGTAATAATCATTGGGAATACCCATTGCCCAAGTGTTTGGAAATCTCAGAAAACCAAATCACCCTGTAAACACTAGAAATTCCAAGGAATTTAATGGCTTAGCGAGACTCCCGATTTTTGTGATAACAATTACCGGGAATGTCTGTCTCGCCCAAGTGTTTGTAAATTACAGAAAAATTATAACACTCTGAGAATGTCAGAAATTCCAAGGAATTTGAGCATTCAGCGAGATTCATAGTAACAATTATCAGGAATTCTCATCTCGCCCAAGTGTTTGCAGATTGTAGAAGACCAAAACACTTGGAGAGTGCTAGAAATTCCAAAGAATTTTAAGCGCTCGACAAGACCCCTGAATTTCGTAAACGATCATCGGGATGGGGCCCCTCCTCAACTCCCATAGAAATTGAGGAGGAACAGGCATAAAAACCAGTCCTAAATGTGAGCATTTAAGACCGGAATAAGAGTACAATTCAATAAAATATGCAATCGAGGCTCCCAAAATGCAAGAACCCATAGGGGACTGCAAACTGAAACCCGTCCAAAGGACAGAAAAAGCCATGGAGATCACTCTGCAGGATCCCTCCTATTCACCTCGCCCCTCCTGGTGTAGCCATTGAAAGTAGAGGGAATTTGGGAGGAAGACTGGACACTCTCGCTCGCCTTGCTAGCGGAACTAGCAGAAGCGAGTCATGGGCAGCCATCAACCTGCTGTGATGGCCGCTCTGTGAGTCTAGCAAAGCATTATTGTCCGGAGAAAACGCTTTCCCAAGGAGGGTTACGAAACTCTCATACGGCAGGTGAAATGTTTGCCGCCAATGAGACCGGTCGGTCACGCAAACGAGACCGTCGTCTGGGTGGGGCTGAGTGTGCACCTGAATGGAGAGAGCCGATACTGTCCTCTGACGCGTCCAAGTCCTCGTCTTGGGCGAAACCTCTCAAGAGGACCGAATGGGGGAGCTTCCACCGGTTTCTGCATGCATGGTCCCATGGGACCGTCACGTTAACCCTGGGAACCAAGCAATCACAGCGAGAGCGATCAACGGCAAGGCACGAGTCACCTCAGCGACTCGCTCCTTTCTTCCACTCCGTCCCCAAGTCATGACAGTGAGCGGACTCAGTGGCACCGGCTCTGGATGCACGCAAATCCAAAGATTTACGTGCACTCGGGGACTCGCGAATGAGCGCCTGACATGGAACTAGTCTTAGGGGCAGAACCTCTCGGATTAGCAGCAGAGGTGCGAACCGAGTTTGCGCTTCTGCAGCTCCCGACACTCTAGGTCCTGGGTACAGCGTGACGGTTCCTGTTCCAGAAGGAACGGGAGAACTAGCGGAAGACCCAACTGCCTCCTTAAACTGAGGAGGCAGACCCTTAGAAGCCCCATGACGAGACTTCTAAAGGGGGGAGACTACCTTCTTCTTCTTTGGCAGGGAGCCTTAGAAGTTGAAGGGATGCAGACTGATGAAAATATGATGATTCTGAAGAGGAAGATGACGACCCTTGACGAGCTCTCTTCCTCTCCGACTTCTCCGATTCTGCAAGACTTCTTTTACACGATGAGGTATATTTACCAGCAGGAATAGAGTAAATAATCAATTTAAAGAAATACTGTTCAAAAAGTCACAAGTACAGTTTGTTCCTACACAATATACAAACCTTCGGTCTTTTACATAAGGAATTATTTTCAGTGTAGCTGGAATTACGGCCATTAAATTCTTAAACAAGGTGGTTAGGCAGTAACTACTGTCTGGTAGGCGGGTAGGCCCTCTTGCCCGGATGTAAACACACTGCTTTTCTTTTGGCCATCTTCCAATGGAGACGTATTTTTGTGAGTGTTGCTGACTAGCCATTAATAATTTTCCAGGTGGGATCTTTCATTTTTTATTTTTTGAATAAATATGTATATAATGAGTTTGATATTAATAATTAATTGAATCTAATAATTAATATGCAAACCCACTTTTTGTGATAGCCTTGATAGCCACCTTTCTACTTTGTGCTAAGGGTCGGCGGCAAAGGTATGCCAGTATCTTTATTAGTACACATATTTTCGCCCTTTAACGTTAGGATGAGATGCATTCATACGAAATTTATGCTCACGCTTTGGGAATTACTGAGGGGAACTTTGGAGGTTTGACCTTTGTTTCTTCTGGTAATTTCTCTTCTCTTCGTACTTTTGCTAGCTATTGGACGAAGTAGAAGAGGGGGCGTGTGGTGTTGGTGCTTGGGGGATCTCCTCTCATTTCAGAGAGTGGTGCCCGTGGATACAAGAGGAGTATCCTTATTACTTTAAATCATATTTTCTTTATTTTACAGGATGACAGTGGTGATAGTGATTACAACAGTAGCTGGTTGGATATCTCTTCGTGTTGGTTATCCTAACCTTGGAATTGTACCTGTGACTCGTAGCATGCTATGATATTGGTCCTCGAGTGTGTTTACTGATCTCCTGCTGGAAATCATATTCATTTACCACTGCTATCTTGGAGTTACATTACTAGACAAAGCCTTCACCACTGCCCTGTGAATGTTAACGCTATTCCTGCTGGTAAATATACTTTATCCTGTAGAAGAAGTCTTGCAGAATTGAAGAATTCGAAGAAGAGAGCTTGTCAAGTGTTGTCATCTTCCTCTTTGGAAACATCATATTTTCATCATTCTCTGCCCCTTCGACTTCTAAGGCTCCCTGCCGAAGAAGGAGAAGGTAGTCTCCCCCCAAAGGAGTCTCGTCACAGGACTTCTAAGGGTCTGCCTCCTCAAACTGAGGAGGCAGTTGGGTCTTCTGCTGGCTCTTCTGTTGCTGAAGGAACAGGAACCGTCACACTGTCCCCAGGGCCTAGCTTGTCGGGAGCCGTAGAAGTGCAAACTCGGTTTGCAACTTCTGCTGCTAGTCTTAGAGCTTCTGCCCCTAAGACTAGTTCTGTGTCGGGCACTCGTTCGCGAGTCCCCAAGTGCATGTAAATCTTCGGATTCACGTGCATCCAGAGTTAGTGACGCTGAGTCCGTTCACCGTCATGACTTGGGCACAGAGTGGAAGAAAGGAGCGAGTTACTGAGGTGACTCACACCTTGCCAGTGATTGTTCTCGCGGTGATTGCTCGGCCGTCAGGGTTGACGTGACGGTCCCGTAGGATCATGCATGCAGAGACCGGTGGGGCCTCCCCCATTCGGTCCTCTTGAGAGGCTTTGGCCTCAACAAGGGCTTGAATGTGTCAGAGGACAGTATTGGCTCTCTCCAGTCAGGTGCACGCTCAGCCCCATCCAGACATTAGTCACATTCGCGTGACCGACCGGTCTCGGCTGCGGCAAACGTTTCACCTGCCGTACGAGAGTTTCGTGACCCTTCCCGGGAAAGTGTTTTCTCCAGATGATAATGCTTTCCTAGACTTGTGGAGTGGCCATCACCACCAGTTGATGGCTGCCTGTGATTCGCTTCTCCTGCTAGTTCTGCTAGCAAGGCGAGCAAGAGCGTCCAGTCTTCCTCCCCTATTCCCTCTACTTCCTATGGCTACGCCAGGAGGGGCGAGGTGAATAGGAGGGATCCTGCAGAGTGCTCTCCTTAGGATTTAACAGGAGGGGACTACGTTCCTGGAGGGACCTTAGGGTCCTACCGGACATACATCCACGTCGTTGAGGAAGGATCTTATATCAAAACTGGAGACTATGTCTCCATGGCTTTTTCTGTCCTTTGGATGGATTTCAATTCACAGTCCCCTATGGGTTCTTGCGTTTTAGGAGCCTCGATTGTATATTGTATTGAATTGTACTCTCATTCCAGTTTTGAATGCTCACATTTAGGACTGGTTCGTTCCTACACGTCATACAAACCTGAGGTCCTTTACATAAGGAATTACTTTCAGCCCAGCTGGAAACTCAGTTGTAAGATTCTAATAACAAGGTAGTTAGGCAGTAACTGCTTGTCAGATAGTCGGGAATCCCGACTGACCAGACGTAAACATTCCACTTTGCTATTGGCCATCATCGTGTGTGGATGTTCTCTCTGCCCACCTCTGTTGTGAGATCTCTCCTTGCTTTTTTATAATTGCTTTTTTATGTGTTTGTGATATTGTTATACAGTGCAAACTCACGAATCTGATAAGCCCTCTCGCCCTCCATCTACGCGACGACTCTGCCCTGGAGTAGGGGGCAAGAAATGTGGAGGTTTTTGCTCAAGTATTGATGTTGACTCTCACACCTATTGTGCTAGGTGCTGAGGGTGTGAGTGTGATAGAACTAACAAATGTGACACTTGTATCTCTTCGTCGGAAGAGCAGTGGGAGAGATACAAGGGAAGGAAGAAGCGGTGCAAGTCTTCTAAGGTGTCATCGGAGGGATCCCCTTCGACTCCCTTGGTGACTGATATGTCGTCTTCTTTCCTTCCTCCACGTAAGCTTCCCTGTCTCGCTCTTTCCCCTTCGAGGGACATCTCTCCTTCCGCTTCTTCTCTCAATGTGTCGAGTGCAGAAGAAGTGGGGAGACATGCCGACTTGCAGTTGTACTCAGGAATTTCTGTTCACTGAGGAGGGGATCCTTCCCCTTCTGGGCGAACAGGAACTCCCCTCATTAAACCAACTTTTGCTCCTTCAGGTGCGTCTGACTCCGCGGGTGGGGATCTGTGGCAGGTATGGCAGACCTCGAATTTGCCTGGCACACCATCTCTTCAGGGATACTCATGAGCGAGTTTTCCTGAGTGTACATTCACCTACCGGTGAGTGTGCAGCTAGGGTCCGTGGCACTGAGTACACTCATCACCATAACTCTAGCACAGGGCAGAAGGAAGGTGTGATTCACCCAGGTGATTCTCGCCTCGCTGGTGATCATTTGCATAACAATCGTCCGGTGCCCAGGGTAGACATGATGGTCCTGCAGGATTGTGCAAGAGGTAAGACTGGTAGAAGTCCCCCAGTCTCCGGGAACAAGTTTGGCTGCTTCTGGAACTGTGAAGCATCGAGAGGACAGTGCTCACTCTCATCGTGTTGGTGGATGCTACCCTTCGCCCGACCGTCGATCACACCAGCTTGATCAAATGGTCCATGCAGCCGGTAGCAGTTCCCTGATGCGAGAGATCGATGCTTCCCATTGCTGGGTTCCTCCTCTCTCTTCCCAAGAGAGATGGTGGATGCTGCTGTGGAAAGGCGAAGAGCTGAGAACAGCGACCGTTTAGTACAACAGGCAGTTGCAAAGACATCTGGGCTGTCTTGTTCAAATGCGGCCAGGCCTCAGAGCCAAGCTAACTCTTCCTCCGCCCCCAAGACTTCTGCTCCATCGAAGGGGGCACGAGGAAAGACCCAGCCTTCCTCCTTCACTTCGAGAGGTGAGCAACAGCCCTTCTTCTCTAGCAGGAAGGGAGGTAAGCAAAAGGGGAAGAAGGGAAACGCTAGGGACAGCGTTCCCCCCTCACCTGCTGCCGAAGGAGGGGGTATGCCTGGCAAGCCATTGGACAACATGACAGCACTACGGAACCGAGACCTGTGTATTAGATGTTCTTCAGGAGGGATATCTTCTCCCCTTTGAGTTGAGGCCACCCCTCACTTCTCATCTGGTCCATCACCAGACGTACGTTCCTGGGTCTGCCAGGGATGTAGCACTCAAGGAAGAAGTGCAGAATTTGCTGAGCAAGGGAGCTGTGGAAATCGTGCGAGAACCATCACTGAGTTTCTACAGCTGGCTTTTCCTGGTGGAGAAGTCTATGGGGGGCTGGAGACCGGTGATAGATCTCTCTCCCTTGAACCTATTCGTTCGCCAGACTCGGTTCATGATGGAAACGGCATGTTCCATGCTTGATTCCATAAGGGAGAATGATTTCATGCTTTTGGTGGACCTGAAGGATGTGTATTTTCAGATACCCATCTATTGGTCCTCCAGGAAGTAACTACTCTTTATCCTCAATGGGATGGTGTTCCAATTCAGGGCCCTTTGCTTCGGACTCTCGACTGCCCCTTAGGTGTTCACGCGAGTGTTCACACTGGTGTCAGCTTGATTGGTTAGTCCTGACGATCTCTTGCTCACAGTTGCTACAGGAAAGAGAGAGCCTCCTTGATTTTTGTTGCAATCTGGGGATCATGATAAATTTCAAGAAGTCGGATCTCGACCCCAAGCAGAGGATAAAATACCTGGGCATGCTGATTGACATGGTAGCAGCATGAGTTTTCCCCGCAGACTCGAGGATCAGCAGGTTCAGGCAGGCAACTCAACGATTTCTGTTACGACAGGAACAACCAGCTCAGCTTTGGCAAGTCGTGATCGGTCACCTGTCGTCACTAGAGAAGTTAATCCCTCACGGGTGTATTCATCTGCGGTCTCTGCAATGGAGACTGAAGGAGTGTTGGTCACAGGCTCAAGATCTGCAATCCTTCCTCGTTCCTCTCATGGAGGAAGTGAGGGAGGATTTAGCCTGGTGGCTGGACGACAGGAACCTCTTAATAGGAGTGGAGTTGCGCACTCCCCCTCCGGAGATGCTTCTGTTCTCAGACGCATCAAACGAGGGTTGGGGCGCACATCTGAAGAAGTTGCTGGTTTCAGGGGTGTGGGATCGACACAACGAGCACTTTCACATCAATTTCCTGGAAATCAAGGCAGCATATCTGGCACTCCAAGAATTCCAAACACAGGAGAGGGGACACTCTGTGGTGTTGATGAGCGACAACACCATGGTAGTGGCATATGTCAACAAACAGGGGGGCCTAATGTCTCTCTCATTGCATCAGTTGACCGTGCAGGTGCACGAGTGGGCAGAGGCCGACTCGATGAAGCTGTCAGCCAGGTACATTCCAGGCAAGAAGAATGTAGTGGCAGACAAGCTAAGCTGCCAGAATCAGGTGATTGGAACCAAATGGTCTCTACACCCAGACGTGGTGAAAAGGCTTTTCGACCTGTGGGGGCACCCAGTAGTGGATCTGTTTGCCACCCAGCACAACAGGAAACTTCCAGTTTTTTTCGTTGTGCTGGACCCATGGGCAGCTGCAGAGGATGCGTTCCAACATCCATGGGACAACCTCGAAGTGTACACCTTCCCCCTGTTCCGTCTGATTCGCAAGGTGATCAGCACGGCACTGGTCACCAGCAACCTTCGGATGATTCTTGTGGCTCCCAAATGGCCTCAGGCCATTTAGTATCCAGACCTGCTGGCTTTTCTCTCCAAGGCACTGCGAGAGAATCCTCCAGGGTATAACCTGCTGTGCCAACTGCACGTGGAACGGTATCACCTGGTAGTACATTCCCTGTGTTTTCACTGCTGGCAGTTATCCACCATCTCTTGTGAGTGAGAGGCTTTTCTCGCCGAGCAGCAACAGAGATGGCAGGATACCTCAGACAGTCCTCTGCAGCAGTATACTAGGGAAAATGGTCCATCTTCTGTGGCTGGTGTCGTAGAACAGATCTCTCTCCGCTCAGAGCCACGCTTCAGCAGGTAGCGGATTTCCTAGTCTTTCTTTGCCAAGAGAAGTTCCTCTCCGTTTCGGCAGTTAAGGGCTATAGGGCTGCTTTAGCCTTAGTCCTGAAGCTGCGGGGCATGGACTTATCCTCTTCCATGGAAATATCCCTCCTTATGAGGAGCTTCAAGAGGTCTTGCCTACTTAGGGAACTCAGGCCCCCTAAATAGGACATGACTCTTGTCCCAAGGAGTTTGACTCGTAGACCCTACGAGCGTCTCCGAGAGTCGTCAGACAGGGATCTGACCCTCAAGACCGTCTTTCTGCTGGCCCTGGCATCGGAGAAGAGAGTAGGGGAACTTCAGGGTCTCTCTTTTGATGTTAAACACTTGAGGGGATGGGGATCGGTTACGCTCAATTTTGTCCTGGATTTCTTAGCGAAGACTCAGAATCCCTCAGTCCCTGAGGGACTTTACTGGTAATGATGCGGAAAAGATGCTACTTTGTCCTGTTATGGTGCTACGGCGCTATCTGAAGAGAACTCATCATCTCAGGCCTGAGTGTTGACACCTCTTCGTTAGCATCAGGGTGACCAAGAAAGAAGTGTCCAAGAACACTATTTCTTTCTGGCTTTGTGAGGTAATCAGGAAAGCTTACTCCTCCAAAAGGGGGTTCGACACTGGTGCCTTTCGTCCAAGAGCCCACGAAGTTAGAGGTATTGGTCCTTGCATTCCGCAAGAACTTGTCGGTATCGCAGGTGCTGAAGGCAGAGATGTGGTCCAACCAGGCCACCTTTACCTCCTTCTACCTTCAAGATATTGCTCACAGGTCCTTGGACACTTTTTCTTGGGACCCGTAGTGGCTGCTCAACAAGTTGTGTAGCCTACCCAGCTCCTCTAACAGGACAAGGTTGCATCTCGTCTTTGTGGTAACCATGTGAATGAAGGGTGAGTGAGAGTGCGACTAGCTTCTCTTCCTCCTTCGTTCTTCTCTCTTCCTTCAGGCAGGGAACGAAGATCGTCACATGCTGGAGAGGGTGACAGATGCAGGTAAGCTATGTGACTGAGCTCCATTCTTTCCTTTTCATTAGGGTACAGAAGCATATATCCATCCCTTCCCTAACAAGGGGGGAAGTGGACTGCAGTAAGAGACAAGCCCAATACTATATATTTGTCCTCTTGCTTCCGACTATAAGTTCTTGTTTGCTATCCATAAGAGGTTACACATGCCTCCCTCTCATGAATAATTGGTCCAGAGGTCCGATCAATTGGACAGAGGCAAGGTTCCCCCTTGCTCTTACGACCAGGGAGGGAAACTTGGAGGGAAACTTGGTTGGGCAAACACCAGTCTCTTCACAAGACTCAGATTCCTCCTACCAATCAGTAAGTCTTCATTATGTAATGCCACCCCTCAATCTGTTCTTGGGCCTAAAGCAAAGTGGAATGTTTACGTCTAGTCGGGCGGGACTCCCAACCATCAGACAAGCAGTTACTGGCTAACTAACTTGTTATTAAAATCTTAGGACCGAGTTTCCAGCTGTGCTGAAAGTAATTCCTTATGTAAAGGACCTCAGGTTTGTATACTTTTATGAAAAATATAATATACTTTTAAAAAAGCAAGACTCCCGATTTTCGTAATAACAATTACCGGGAATATCTGTCTCGCCCAAGTGTTTGGAAATTACTGAAAAACGATAACACTCTGAGAATGCTAGAAATTCCAAGGAATTCGAGCATTCAGCAAGATTCCCGGTTATCATAGTAACAATTATCAGGAATTCTCGTCTCGCCCAAGTGTTTGCAGATCGTAAAAGACCAAAACACTCGGAGAGTGCTAGAAATTCCAAAGAATTTTAAGTGCTCGGCGAGACCCCGAATTTCGTCAAACAATCATCGGAGTTGGGGCCCTCCTCAACTTCTGTTGAAATCGAGGTGGAACAGGGATAACTTTTATGCCAAGCACTTAAAATTCTTTGGAATTTCTAGCACTCTCCAAGTGGTCTTTTATGATCTGCAAACACTTGGGCGAGACGAGATTTCCTGATAATTGTTACTACGATAACTGGGAGTCCCATAACATAAGTGTCCCATAACAAACCACGCACTCTAGCCTCCCAGTTGGGTTTCCCCTTGCATTCCATGCCCTCTCCTTCTTTTGGAAAGGTGGAGAATGTTGCGAAAAAATTAGTTCACAGTTTTTTCACTATAAAAAAACTCCACCTTGAGGCCTTAACTTTCCCTCCATTTCTCCCCAGTGGTAGCAGAAATGCAGTGGTTCTAAATTTTGTAAATATTTTTGAATCGATTTATTATTTCACTTAATTTTTCTGCACCACAAGCAGTTATTTGATGTTGTTGTGCTCTTTTATTAAGTAGTTTATTGAGTTAGTCGTATGGTGGAAAAGTTGAAATGGAACTATAGAAAATGACTAGTTGGCAGTGCTATAAAAGCGCGAACATGAGTTCGATCACTCTCTCTTTGCTAAAGCTTGAGATAAGATGTGAGAGTAAGTTGGGTCTGAGGGCCGTCCACCTGAATGTCAGTTTCCACCAAGAGACCATAACTGTGAGTACTTATAGAGAAATATTCATTTCCCATATATCATCGTCTATCACGAATCTGGGATAGCAGAACACACACTACAATCATGTCAAAACCTGCGTTTGCCTTGCCTTTGTCCTTTCCCCTTTTCTGAGTAACAGTTTGTTTTGAACATGTGTGGTATCCAAAGGCAAAGTTATCAAGTAGTGATTTCCTGTCTGACACTGTTGACTCTGGGATAGTGTTTATTATTGTTGAAAAATGTAGGTAGGTGGTGTGTGTACATTATGCATGCCATTAGTTGTGGCTGAGAGGCCTTATATTGCCATTTGGTCCAATTTTCTTTGAATGCCAATTTCTCACGTTTTTTTTTTTTTTTTTTCATTTTTCATCAACATTGGCCAGCAAGCAGTATTCTCTGGGCAGAAATTTTTACATAATTCCGTTCTAGGATAGTATGAGTTTATTCTATAAAAAAAAAAATTTGCCGTTTCCTATTTCATTTAGGTACCAAAAAAATTCGTGAAATTTTGACAATTTTTTGGGCCAAAAAAACACCCCCTTTTTTTTCTTTTTCTGATTTTGACCTCTATGGGTCCGACACATTTTCTGGCAGTCACATATTGTAAATAACAGTTTAAGGAAGGATCCCTCAATTTTTGTGTATATAGCGTATTTTGTATTTTTTGTAAAAATTTTCGTAAATTATTGTTTGAGAGAGAGAGAGAGAGAATAATATTTCTGATATAACAGTAAATTACATCTTAGTGCAGATCTTTTTACATAATTCCGTTCTAGGATAATATGGGTTTATTCTATAAAAAAAACCTATTAGCCACTTCCTATTTCACTTAGGTACCAAAACAAATTTGTGAAATTTTGGCTTTTTTTTTCAAAAAAACTTACCCTTTTTTCTCTTTTCAGATTTTGACCTCTGTGAGTCCGACACCTTTTCTGACAGTCACATATTGTAAATAATAGTTTTAGGAAGGATTTCCTCAATTTTTATGTGTATATAGTGTATTTTGTATTTTTTTTTAATATTTTTGTAAATTATTTTTTGTATATACTTTTTTAATATATTTGTAATAAATATTTAATTTGTAGATGGGTATGATTTATGTTCTCAGCAGTGTTCGGCAATAGTGAAATTGATTTTAGAAATTAAAATTTACAGCATAGCTACAGTTTTTTAATTTTCACACATTTTTCTGGGCTCTCGGGTCGAGCTCAACCTCACAAACCTTTAAAGGGGTACCAAAATAGCGAAACCTATCCAGGGTTAACAGTCGCCGAGAAACTTCGCGACACTAAGTTTCCTCTTATGCTCTCTTAAAGAGAGTAAATCCTATTTCCTAATAATCAAAAGACTCGCAAATAGAATGCTGCTATTTATAAGGAAGATGTTGAGGACAACGCCAGTAAGAATATTTAATCAGATGTTGATCAAGTCGAAAACCTTATTCTGATAAAGATGGGAGAATAATCATAAACTTGTCAGTCCAATAAAGCTTTTTAAAATTTCCGAACAAATATGGAAGGACCCCTAAAAATTCTTTCAAAGTTTTGTTTCTGCAGCACAAGCAAAAGAAGTTATACATCTTGAAGGGACGTATTACATTTGCGCACATTTAGGGATTAGGAAGTGTTACGATTGCACGCTGAAATTTATTACAGTTGCACCTCTTTTCCCCTTTTTTCGTTCAGTAATTTCTTGTTAAACTGCCCTACTGCATATGGTTATGATAAGATAATGAGCACTTTCGAACACCATGCCCGTTCACAGCTTATAAGATGTATTCACTTTGATGTAAGCTACGTTAGTTTCAATAGCTCTCTCTTTTAGTCTTAAATCAAACAGCATGGAATTCACACACTCTGAAACCGAGAAAGGAAAGAAACCCTTGATTCAAGATGGATACACTTACAGGATCGACAAAATTCTTAAATCATCGGATATTTCATAGCGTTGTGCATTGAAAACCTGCAATGGAAAGCAAAGAACCGACGATAGCTGCACAACAATAATCAGTGGAACGTGTATTCACTCACATGAGTTAGAAAGTAAAAAAGTTGAACTTCAAGCTTTCCGAGCACTATGAAAAGGATAGCGTTTGATGATAAATGTAAGAGATCTATGAACAGAGTTCGAAGCGAATTAGTGTGTTGATGACGAAGATCTGGAAGAGAAAGGTCTGAAAAATTTAACAATGGCAGTCTACAGGAAAAGATGTCCAAAGTTTCCAATTTTACCCAAATCTGGAAAGAATGTTCACGATGCTCATGACATCATGGAGTTGGAAACTAATAAGAAAGAGAAATTCTTTTGCCTTTTAGTAAAGAACATTTAATTATGATGTTGTCATGTAATTCGAGTCTCATCATATGTGTATAAAAGTCAGTGAAATGTTTGTGGACGGAACTTTCAAGTGCTTTGAGCAATTGTAGCTCTATTCATGGATTTAATCTGGGACACTATGTACATACCTTGTGTTTGCTTTATTACCATTAAAATCCGAAGAAATTTACTCTACGTTACTTATCATGATCTCCACCTTGTGTACAGACAGATAGGGATCTTGAAATTAAACTTAGTCTCGTTCACACTGATTTTGAAGTAGCTATGCATAATGCATTCAGGTCTGTATTCCCAAATGTAATAATACAGTGTTGTAGATTCCATCTAGGCCAAAGCTGGAGGATAAAAATTTAGAAAATAGGCATAGGTTCTGAATATAAAGACAAGGAATTGGAAGTAGGCTTGTGGCTAAATCAGTTTTTTGGTTTAGCATTCATCGATCCTTAGGAAGTTTGTGACTGCCTTGCTGAAGAACTTATGATAAACATTCCAGATGATCAGCACTGTGTTAAGTTTGCAGATTACGTTGGTGACAATTACATCCTTTCGGAGGCATTCCATCCTCCAATTCCATGGGTATCACGACCGTCAGTTGAAGCACATCGAACAACAAATGGCCCCGAATCGTTCCATGCTTATTACAATGAGCAGTTTTGTTCAGCCCAACCATCTATTTATGTGTATTTAGGTAACATCTTAAAATTCCAAACAGCAACATACATTAAATTGCGAGGGCTTGGGACACCTGCAGTTCTCAGAAGAAGCGAGAGAGAAAGACTGATTATTTGATGGATCAACAAGAAGCAGGAAGAACATGATCGATATCAGTTTTTGAAGGCCATTAGTTTTAAATATTCAACACGAACAGACATCTGTTAATTTGTTTTAGTTTTTTATAGATAAATACATCTTTTTTATATAATAAACAATCCTGTGAATAAAAGTTTTAAATGTAAGCTGTATTTACCCGTAACCTAAACATCGACTTCTCAGCTATTTCTTGGCATATTTTTTTCTTTATTGACATGAAAAAAAAAAACTTGATAAGGAAATGAAAAAATGAAGCTAAATTGAATGAAACTGACATAAAATTAGTTGAACCAACAACTATTACTATGCCTTGACTTGAAAAAGCCTTGCAAAGGAGAAAAAAAGGTTAAATTGAATAAAAAGAACCTTAATAACCACTGAAATTCATTGACATCTAAAGGTTAAGAGCTGTGAAAAAAAATAGAACTAACGTTCTATTTGGAATGGATTTGACAGCAGGGATTACTGGAATACCCTGAGAAGCGCATGCGTGCAATAGTAGTGGAAGGATGCGCGCAATAGTATATAGGCAGCATGCAAATGTAAAAGGGCTGTTGCCTTGTATAATAAGGCGCCCTATGAGGTAATGTTAGACTTGCGATGATCTTACGCTAAGTCGGTTGGTTATGCACTTCCATACTCATTGGAGTGTCTTGGGGTTTTGTGATAACTTACGAAGTAAGTATCTTCTTTCGTTATGATGACGATGTGTTAAACTCATGATGATATCTTCTTTCTGATGTGAGGTTTTTAGTAGAAAACACGAAGTATAAAAATAGTTCTATTCTCTGAGATTACATGATGAATATCAGATAGGATTGTACAGGTCTTCTAATGACGATGGCTTGATCGCTTCTGCCAATGATGATGGCTAAATACACTCTACATGATGAAGCTTAGGTAAAGATGTACAGGTCTGCCAATGATGATGGCTAACTCTATTCTGACTACCATCTCTGTTACAAATCATAAAGGAAGCAGACAGTAGCTCGAACATATGAACATACATACAGATGAGACACAATACAAATCAAGTAGGCCGTTTGAATTATAGGTCGCGGTAGTTGTCTCAAGCAGGAAGCTTGGACTAATGTTTTCAAAACAAATGAAGTACCACAGGTGACGGCATGTCATCTTAGCCTACTTTATTGTATACGTCATCTTAGCATACTTTATCGTCTCTGGTCTGATCACATTCCTGCAAGCAATCTGGTTGACCTCTTTAGTTTTAGTTTTTTATATATGGAATAACATTCCATATTTTTATTATGTAACTCCTACATAAAAGCTCGGTCAGCTACAAAACCAACCACTGAATATTACTCAAGCTTGACTTGCATTTGACTTATAGGAGTGTGATACAGACACTATGTGAATATATATAGATATATAGAAAATACTTATAAGTAAAAAAAAATTCATGGTGTACACAACATAGATTCATGTATAAGATATAAGACATAATATGCATATGATGATATTAGTAAATAATAGTGATCACGTGATATATACTGAGTCAGTTTTTCACTTCATCTCATTAAGATACATATGCTACAGAAAATACTAATGTACTCTGATAATTGCATAGGATAAAGATTAACATGATAAAAATCATATTTTAACTGATAAAAATTCATATATGAAGTGATAAAAATGATAAATTTTTATGCTGATTCATTCGTTGATTTTTATGCTAACTGATTCATTAATCCATATACTAACTCATATATAACTGCAGTTATTGGTAAGATAAAAGATAACAGATTGATTATAGGCTACCTGATTTATTTATACATATGTATATGGATTCATATAATTATGATCAATATATGTGCACTTAATACAACTGATTCATATAAACGACTAATTTAAGTGATTAATCTAGGTACACTTTAAATAGATTCCTAGTGCGTACACGCACAGATATATTTCGATTCTGTTATTTATGATCATTTATATATAGGATACATGATACTTTATATATAGGATACATGACCGAGGTTACATCTACTGTACATTTAACTAGCGTTCGAACAACTTTTCGTCCATTGCACAGTTCCAGACAACCACCTATAGCCAAATGAAATGGCCAATTCCAAATGGTTAAAAACAAGGGGAATTGCCTGGGCAGGGTCCGACGTTCTATTTTTGCGCTCATACTTGTTTCCTGCATCCTATGCCTTACGAATACATTCGCGATGAATAAAATCATCCCCAGCATAAATCCTGCGCCAGCAACCTAGAGTTGAATATCCTCTTCGGTCGTAATTGTCGGAAGTATGTCCATTTTTGTAGTCGATTGCGATTGCGATAGCCGCCAGAGCATTCCGCATTAAAACGAGATTAACGACGGGATACGGGTGTCGGTCCAAGAAGTCTACGAAATAAGCTTGTTCACTTGTGATGGTGCTTATTCCCTTTCACATTGTAGGCGGTTGTTACTTGACTGCCGTCGTCCGCAGCGACGAACGATTTTTTGAAGTTGCGATGTGAAACTCTCGTACTGCAGGATACTGTAACCAGGTTCCATTAATCAGCCTGCAAGTGAAATTATACTTGTCACAAGGGCAAAGTAAATTCAGACAACATCCAAATTCGGGAGGGAGAAAGCATTAAGAACCAGACTTCATGAATTCGCTGATATTTTATGGAATTCAAAAGAGTCAGCTGTACAAACTTTTGTATCCATGGCATTATAACAATGAGTGAACCTATCCAGGTCTATGATGACTGTAAAAATATCCATAATTATAAAAAATAAACAGATATCAATACGAATCCCAAAGAAAATTCGATATTACTGGTAGTAAGTTACTAGACAAAGAAGTGGAAAACGGAGCTATTGGTAAGATTGCCAGGCAACATAAGAGTCAAAGAGAATATTAATCATGATTCTGTATTTCTCTATCCTTACTGAAATTAAGCTGTGATAAAATCCGATCCCCTGTGCCCCTAACAAAGATTTCATATTCAATTTTCTCGCGCACATCCTCTGAGGTTAATTCTTAGGCAGGAGATGCTATGAAAGAACCCACTATGTAACTAATTTCTATATAAACTGGGTTTTTCAAGAAATGTGATATTTTCCCATGAATGTGATTTACTTGAATTGTAATAGGCTAATGTTGCAAGTAAATTTTTCATATCCTAACCTGATACTTCTAAATGTCCGTTTACCCATATCATAAGCTGAGTTATTGACTCTAATTGTCTATGAGGTTCAGAAAAATTAATTCATTTTGATGTTATAGAAATTCTGTTTGCTTATTTTGTTCATTAATTTTAAAACGATTGCAAATCCTTAACTAAAGTTGCATTGCACACACGGATAGACACTTGTACCTAACGTCTGCCTTGCCCATGAGAAGTTCGGGCTAAGCATTCCTCTCTCCAGCCAACCTGCTTTGCAAGCAGTTTATTGAGGTTAAAAGGAACAATGATTATTCGGCAATGATGACGTCGTCACCTGGCAGGAGATTGCTCTCAGCCAGCTTTAGAGTTACGGTACTTGCTGTAATAAATACGAGAAGAATGTCTGAAAAAAACAGTACCAAAATTGAACAATATATTAGTTTCATGTTGGAAATCTGCATGATTGTAAAATAAATGTAATTATGCTAAATTAGATATTCCTTATTCAAACTAATGAAAAGGGTTTCCATACAAATTTTATATATACTATTTGCCCTGTAAGATCCATATAGGATTATTCATATAGATATACATTTTCACTTCTAGACTTCCTGACTTTTAAAATCTCTATTTATTTATTTATTTATTTATTTTCATTGACTACGAATATAAATCACTGGGACAGACAATATGTCAGTAGGTTTTGATATGTGTTTGAACTTTTAGCTTATTTGTCATTACTAAAGCGTTAAGTTAGAGTTCAAATCTTTACGCATATGTATTTGGATATTTTATAAACCTATGGTTACGTTTTGCTTATTGATTTTATCGTGATTCCTTTTTCATTATAATTTGTAACCCTTCCAACTTCTTACGGAGTATATTATATCGACTCCACTTGTATCCATATTTTTTATTTATTTATTTATATATATTTTTTTATATATATTTGATAAATTAATGGTTGGCTTGAATATGTGGAAAAGTGTTCTAGCGGCGTACTGTATAAGGCCACTTGCGGTATCAATTCTATAGATACAAGATATGAATGATAAAGGTATTTAAAGCCGCGAGAACCGCTATAATCCAGGTCGGATCCAATATCACGAGTGTAACTCGTAAAACATTGACACTTTCTTATTTATTTCTTATTCTACCAAACCGATTGACTCTGGGTGATAAAATATGGTATTGGTTTTCTTAATGGAAAGGAATTCACACAACGAGTTAAGGAGATTATTATTGATTTGCACCACCCGAGTCAGAGATTATCATGTGTTGAATTCCATGTTTACTGATTTAGCACTCATAAATATTCCTAGCGCACTCAATTGCGGTGTTTGTTTTTTAGTGCTATTAATCATATATAACCCGTCAAGGGAATTATTAACGCTAAGAAGTGTTTATTTCCTCTGTCAAACTCGTAACTCTGTTAATGATTCTACGTGTATTCTTTCAAAGGATTGATTCGGCACGTGATAGGCCCTTAAACTGACAGGTGTCTTAGTGTGTCCCTTGTTTTCATGACACGTGTTACAATTAGTTATGTGCTTTTTATATCTGTAAGCATTGTAGGCCAGTAAAATAGTGATTTGGCTTTCTGTGACATAATAGAGAACCCTGGATGATGGAATGTAACCAGTTTAGGACGATTGGTATGAAAGAGATTACTACTACCTGGTCGTTAGTCACCTGCTGCGTTCTTCGGGTTTTCCTCGTCACGGACCTACATATAATATTACATTTGATTACATAATTCTGATACACATACTTTAAATATACTTTTGCTTTAGGGTTTCCGTTCGAAGTGTTTATTGTTTTGCTTATTGCTGTTGACTCTTGCTTTGTTCAGTTTGTAACAGTTTGGCGCTCCAACCCAGATATTCAATGCTCGCGATCTCTTGGGTTAATGAATTTTCTTGTTTAGATACGGTTTTAACAATAGGCACGGATGTTTCTATATCTTTTAGTCCAATTAATGGTTCTTTGCAGTATGGTGCGGGATTGTGGGATAATGCGTCAGCTATGATATTTGCTTTCCCAGGTAGATATTGTTCTTGGCTCCAAAGACATGAATGATCATATGCCACCGAGTTCTTTTGGGACTGTGATTAAAGCTTTTGAAAAACTCGGTAAGTGACTTATGGTCAGTAAGGATTCTAACAGGATAGCCGTAGATTATGAACTTAAAATGTACTAGTGAGTTAACGATACCTAGCCCTTCCTTGCCTATTACTGTATATTTACTTTCAGAGGGCTTTAGTTTACGTAAATAAAAAGCTATAGGAAAGAACTGTTTATCATACTGCTGAAGTAGTACCCCTCTTACCCCTTGGTCTGAGGCGTCTGTTGCAAAAAAAAAATCCTTATTTAAATCAGGGATTTTTAAATTAGGTGAGCTGCATTATTTCACTTTTAAGATATCGAACGCCTGTTGATGCTTTTTAGACCATAATAAATCTACACCCTTCTTCGTAAGATCTGTTAAAGGAGCTGCTGTGATTGATGAGTTTCATATTTACTTACGATTGTAATACCCACTACAGCGTAAAACTGCTGTATCCCTCTTACGTTAATAGGTACCGGAAAGTTATGAATAGCTGACACCATACCATGGACTGCTTTAAGACCTTGACTAGACACGTAAAACCTGGATAAACATGTTCGGTTTTAAAAACTCAAATTTAGATATTTTACTCTGAGATTATTTGTCTTTGTCTCTGTAGCACTAGCTCTAGTTTATGTGAATGTACTTCTAAGGTATTAGAAAAGATTACAAGACCAACCATATAGGCATGTAGGGTATCCCCTAAAAGTCTAGTCTCCAAACACTATATTGTAATTGGGGCGCAACGTAAGCCGGAGGCATACGTAAAAATTGATAATGTCCCCTGAGTGTGCTGAAGCGGTGTATGAGGTACAATCACTTAGGTAATGGTATCTGGTGAAAGCCTTTAAGTAAATCCAAGCTGGTGAAAAATTTATTCTGACATAACAAAGATAAGATATCGTCGGTACATGACACTGGAAAACGATCGGGAATCGTTTCCTTGTTTAAGCGACAGAAATCTACGCAGATACACCAAGTCCGATCTTTTATGGCATGACGTTTGAGGGAAAAATTATATGGGCTATTTGATTTAATAATGACTCCTATTACTAACATTTTTTCAACTTCGTCATTTATCTCTATTTTGAAATTTCATTGAGAGTCTATACGTTTATGTTTGTCCTTAGACTGTATTTTGTTTTCAATGACATCCGTTTTTTCCCAGATATCACTCGCTAGTGGAGAAACATCCTGGTATTCAGATAAAAGATAAAAAAAAATTTCTGCTGAATCACCTCTGCTTGAATGACTTTACGGATATTACTTTAGATAGAGTATAAGAGAGATTCATCTACGACTGGTTGGGCGTGATTAAAAATTAGCAACAATAAAAAAATGTGATATTTATATGTATAGGTTTTGTGGATTACAGGATTAACTTGTTGCTGTGAGTTAACCGTGTATAGGGTTTTGTTCGCGGAAATCGTTATATTTCAGAGTGTCGGGAAGGATTAAAATTTCAGATCCAAGAAAAGTCTTTTTACATGCACTAAGACATTCAAGGGTGCATGCGTCTCGAGATTTTGCGTGCAAACTGCGACTGCGGTTGTAGGAGAATTCTGTTGGGTCTTTGAACAATATCATGATTTATGAGACAAATAATTGGTTCCTCTATATAAGTTATTATTTGATTAACTGTCTGTTTTTGTTCAAAACGGATTTTAATATGTTTGAAGGTTTATAGAATTTTCCTTTGATAAACACACCTTATTTGGCAAGGGGTAAGGTAATGTTTTGTATACACATAGATGGATATCTTACAAGTACACTAGATACAGATCAATGTTTTTTATAATTATAGAGGTATCTGTAAGCGCTCGCTTATCCGCCACTACTGAATCTGAGTTACGCTACGACGATTAACTCTTTGTTGCCCATTACTGAAATATACTCCGGACTTCTCAATAGGGAAGTTCGAACAACAGACGGTGAGTCCATAAATACAGGATATTATGTGGACTAAAGGAATAAAAACGAGATATTCTAATTTTTTACGGTGCGTACAGTCGGGCTTAATCCACCACTACTTATAATAACTTTTGTATTAAAATACGAGAACCTGCTCTGATTACTTGATACGGTCGTGATTCTTAGGAAAATTCCTTTTTATTCAAAAAGGTATTGGCATGAATGATCCAACATCTCTTTTCCCCGCTTGCTAGAGTCGCTTATTGTGTGGAATGTCCTATGCTTTGAACACTTCGGCAGATTTGACTGACCCTGACCGTCTGACTAGATGACACAGAAACCAAGTTTGCTTAAGCACGATTTGTTTGATTCTGTTTTTTAGGGCTACTGTTTACCTATTTCTTTTTATAATAATTAGGATTCTTCTCTATTTTACCATCGGCAACATACTGTGTGTTTTTAGCATTATGTCGCTGTTAGTTACGTATAAAGCAGCGAACGTAAGAATGACGAACTATTATGAATTGAGCAATTACTATTACAACAAGTTATCTCTACTGCGTTCAATATTAACTGTTTAATATGATTTGTTACGTAAAGAATTAATAATCACCCAAATGATAAAATTAACACAGTATATGATTATGATATTTCAGGGGAACTTCTGGAAACAGAAACTCAAAGATAAAAACTCGCAGTAGCGAAATCTCAATGATGTAGATAATTTCTGTAAAAAAGTAAGATTAAGAATGTCTCGTAACTTCAGCCACAGGAATAACGAAAATTCGACCTGTAAAGGAAACACTCAGTTACTCCAAATGAATAAAAAAGGTTGTACTTAGCTTGATTTTGTGGGAAGTCACGGTGTTCCGATAACGACACACGGCCTTGGCCCTCCTTCTCTGTTTAGCGGATGACCTGGTTTGGCTTGAGTTTCCCCCGTGCGCGTTGTTTGGATGATTCGAGCCATTGAAGATCCGATGCTGCAGACACGTCCGGTTTATCTCTTGAAGTGCTGGAAACGCTAAATAAACGATGTTTTCTTGGATGATTCTAATGACAGACAAAGCTTGCGTTGCCGTAGGAAGAAGACACGTCGGGTTTGTTTCTTGAAGTTATGCACTACTGAAATCGCTAACTAAACGATGATACTACGTTGTTTGAAGAATCTCTTGCTTTCGTCGTCGTTGACTTGTGATATGATACATTATTTGTTATTCTTCGGAAGACGTTGAAGAGTTCTTGTTGTTTTCTGAAGTCGCTCACTAAACGATGATACTAAGTTGCTTGAAGAATCTCTTGCTTTCGTCGTCGTTGACTTCTGATATGATACATTATTCATTATTCTGGTTTTTCTTCGGAAGACGTTGTAGAGTTCTTGTAGTAGCTGCCACCAGTAAAAGGGCTGTTGCCTTGTATAATAAGGCGCCCTATGAGGTAATGTTAGACTTGCGATAATCTTACGCTAAGTCGGTTGGTTATGCACTTCCATACTCATTGGAGTGTCTTGGGGTTTTGTGATAACTTACGAAGTAAGTATCTTCTTTCGTTATGATGACGATGTGTTAAACTCATGATGATATCTTCTTTCTGATGTGAGGTTTCTAGTAGAAAACACGAAGTATAAAAATAGTTCTATTCTCTGAGATTACATGATGAATATCAGATAGGATTGTACAGGTCTTCTAATGACGATGGCTTGATCGCTTCTGCCAATGATGATGGCTAAATACACTCTACATGATGAAGCTTAGGTAAAGATGTACAGGTCTGCCAATGATGATGGCTAACTCTATTCTGACTACCATCTCTGTTACAAATCATAAAGGAAGCAGACAGTAGCTCGAACATATGAACATACATACAGATGAGACACAATACAAATCACGTAGGCCGTTTGAATTATAGGTCGCAGTAGTTGCCTCAAGCAGGAAGCTTGGACTAATGTTTTCAAAACAAATGAAGGACCACAGGTGACGGCATGTCATCTTAGCCTACTTTATTGTATACGTCATCTTAGCATACTTTATCGTTTCTGGTCTGATCACATTCCTGCAAGCAATCTGGTTGACCTCTTTAGTTTTAGTTTTTTATATATGGAATAACATTCCATATTTTTATTATGTAACACTTACAAATGTAATGCACACGTCTAGAAGATAGCGACATTCAACAGTTATGATAACACTTTCATATCAACGATTCTGACATTTTTCCGTCTTCCAAAGTTCATATCTAGGCTTTCATAAACCTTAAATCTATTCTTAAGTAAGATATCTTCAGTCTTTTATACGAACATTTCTATCACAAATATCTGAATGAAATTCATATTCACTGGCATTTACCTCATCACAAAGAACGACCATAATAACCAAGTATTGGCGCCTGTTAGAACAGCTCCCCCTACGCCTTAAAGTAATCAATATTACTGAGACATTCCCGTAGACTTCATTATGAGAGCCTGCTGTATTTCAACATCACACCAAATCGGGATAAAAGGTTGACAGTAACAAGTAAAAAGGTGCATCGATATATCTTATATATATATATATTCATCATCGAATATAGAACGTGCTACCTGGAACTCTATGCATAATTATCAGAATTTATACATTCTATAGCAATCTTTGGAGCTTGTTACGACGTCATTCTATGGTATTACATGACCACTACCGTTGCATAAGGAAATTTTTATAATCTATACAAAAGATGGTGTCGGTGTCAATACTTTTAAAAGCTGCCCAGCACAGTGGCTTGCTGCTACTGTAGCACCATTGATAACTGTGAATAGCCAGAGGTACACGATTTTGGAAATATTTCGCTGGTTAGGATGTAGCAGACTAGTCGGGTTTTACTCGGCATACTAACATTTAGTTACATGAAGTTGTCACCCACTAGTATTATTTGGAGTGGTGTAACCACGATATAGAAACAACGGGTAGTCCCATACACAGGTCCAGTGTATTTTTATGTAATCGACCATAATATGTGACGTCACACAAACCGGGCGAAGCGACAATTGGATAACTACCTTACTTTACACTTTGAAATGCGATTTGATAAATATCCTTTCATAGATTTAAGCGATGAATGCGATTTTGGATATATGAAATATTGATAATGGAGAAATCGAATAGGTGAAATGTTACACGAATAAGGTTTGTGTGTGTGTGTGTGTGTGTGAAACTTTCAAGAGACTGGTAGGATCCTGGAGACTGAGGTCACGGGAATTGTGAATTGTCTTCAAACTGATTTCGTTTTGTAAGTTGTCCATTGGCACGAGTCCAGCTTTCAGTTCATGTTGATTGTTAGGTAGAGAATTGAACATAAATAACTGTATCACAAGACAACTACTTCATCAGTAGACAGTTAACAGAGAGAGTGAAAAAATGGGACTGAAAATTAATGTAGTAAAACGGAAGTTGCAGTTGCATCGAAGAATCAAGAGCCACCAAATTATAATATATTGATAATAACATTTTTTGTTTACCTAGGCAGTCCACTAACACAAGATGCAAGAGCAAAACAAGATATTGAGAGGAGGATTCAGATAGCTAAAAACTCTTTTAAAAATATGAAAAAATCCTTTAACAAATAACAGAATTGGAACTCAAACAAGAACAAGAGCTCAGAAAACGTGTGTGGTCCACTTTCATGTATGGATCAGAGAGCTGGACAATCACCAGGGAATTGAAAGCCAAGTTGAATGCAGCGGAAATATGGTTCTGAAGAAGAATGCTGAAAATATCATGGACAGATAGAGTGACAAATGAGGAGGAGTTAGCAAGAATTGGAACTCAGAGAGCCCTCGTAAGAGAAATAAGGAGAAGAGAGAAATGAATTTTGTTGGACATAATAAGAAGTGAGAAGATAGAGCATTTGTGCCTTACTGGAAGGATAGAGTGGAGGAGAGCGAGAGGTAGACAAAGAGTAAAATACTTGGACAGCTTAATGGGAGACTTGGATGGAGATTACACTGTAAATCAACTAATACAAGTGGCTAGAGATCGAGAGAGGTGGAGGGAAATGACCGCCAACGTCCAAAAAGCGGCACTTCGATAGACAGATAGCCTACTTTATCATCAAAACCACTAAAACTGTAGGAAAAATCCATTTCCAAGGTAAAAGCAGCCGTGTCCTCAATACTTAAGAGCACGAAACCATCACTTATAATTGCCATCAAGTTTCATTGAGCACTTCATAAGTTACGTGGATGAGTGTCACGAAAAGGATCAGATCCCTCCTTTTGCGACAAACCTGCCACAAACATTAGGTTAACTTTAGTAAGAGGAAGAATCAATACAGAGTGCAAGCGACTATGTGACTTATGTCATGGGTATGTGAAAAACGTAACTAATCATTATCAAACTGTGTGGGGAAGGAAAGCGAAATAACCTGCTATAAACTTTATACAGTGGTACCTCGAGATACGAAATTAATCCGTTCCGAGGCGGCCTTCGTATCATGAGTTTTTCGTATCTTGGAACACATTTTACATGTAAAATGGCTAATCCGTTCCAAGCCCTCCAAAAACACCCCAGTAAATTATATTTCCAGGCCTAAAACACATGTTCTAGGGTTACAACGCCGATCCGACGGAAGAAATATGACTCCAAAAAGGCAAAATACTGTACATACTTGAGTAATATTCAACTGCATGTAATGTTCAACCCCATTTTTACTGCATATATTAGGACTTTAGCATATGTCCCTTAGCAATAAGCCTAGCCTATGTTAGCGGTTGCTACTGTAGCCTAGTCTATGATTCTGACATCTAAACCTAAGAGCTAAAAGCTTAGAATATGCCAATAAAATGTATAAATAATCAGTATGTACTCATTTCAAATAAATATTAATTAATCATTAACTATAATACACAAACCAACAAAAAACAAACCTTCCAATAGATTGTTTACATTCAGCTCTTACCCGTCTTACGAGTATCGAACGAGTGCCAAGCAATCATTTTTCCTATTACACAGTAAGCCATAAATTGTCATTAGTATCTCTCTTCAACTAATGAAACTACCAAAAAGTATAATAACCATTCATTTCTATTCTTTATTCTATCTTTACCTAATGGAGATACCGAGTTACTGACAGCTATAATGAAACATACGTATACGTAACGTAATAATAAAACAGAAGAAGAATTCTAAAAAATACGTATTTGTTGGCAGTCTGATTTATTTTATATTTTATGATATCTAATTCACAATTTCTTTTATTAAATGTATTGCATGTACTCATTTCAAATCATTATTAAGTAACCATTAACTATAATAAACAAACGAAAAAAAGCTTCCAAACGTCTGTTTACATCCAGCACTTACGAGTATCGAACGATCGACAAGCAATCACTTTACACAGTAAGCCATAAATTTTCATTATCTCTCTTCAACTACTGAAACTACCAAACAGTATAATAACCATTCATTTCTATTCTTTATTCTATCTTTACCTAATGTTTTTTTTTTTATTAAATGTATTGCATGAATAAGTTTTTCAATTTACAGCATCCTTTTACCAATAGAATACTTAAAGCACAAGGGGTAGATGCTGACCAATAGAAGAGCAGGACCTTATGGGGTGACTAGCATCAGGAACCAATGGGAGAGCGGGAGGATGGTGGCGAGTTTACTCAGTTGGCAGCGCGGGAGTTTTAAAATTGTTCTTGGTGGTCCGGGCGAATCTTGGGACTTTACAGCAACAACTATTCGTATCTTGAAAACTTTTCGTATGTAGAGCAGTAAAATTTTTCGCATTGGCTTTCGTATCTCGAGTTTTTCGTAAGTAGAGCCTTTCGTATCTCGAGGTACTACTGTATATCTTTTAAAACTCGAAACAAAACTAACCATGTATATAAGATAAAAACAAAGGAAGCGTACCTAGTGAAAACCTTCTTCTACAGGGGAATCCCTCGAGTTTACTCAAGTTACAACACATCATGTAAAACTAGAGTTTGTCATCCACTTTAATACGAATTACCATATATTGTAGTTAACGCATACAAATGAGACACAATAGAGTAAAGAATCAAGCGTCAAGAATTGTTACGCCATGACGTCACAAAAGTTGTGCTCGAGGGCAACGCCATGCACAGCGTGCATTCACTTCCCAGGTACCAAAGAGAAAAGATTACTTTGATTCAATTAACATGATATAGTGGAAGTTTATCGCAGGGTATCCCACACATCCTCTGAATAATGAAGCCTAATTCGAGTTTGTATTGCCTAATGTAAAGTGAACAATCCGATAATGTGGATTTTGTGTCAGATTTCTTGATTTTCTTATCACTTGGTCCACATCACAGACATAGTATTGCAATGGCCACGTGCTACTACAATTCATTGAGTTTTTGTATTAAATGTTTCCTGTGACCTTTTCACGTGGAATTAACTTGTACACAATATATGGTGCAATATTTTGAGTGTAATTATAGTTTATCTTTTTTAGTAAAAGTGTAAAACTGTAAACCTTGCCTCCTCAATCCCTCCACCGAATTGTAGAGTCTAGTCCTTCAGACCTTGTTATTGCCCAGACTACCGGGCTAGAACCTGAGTAAGTCAAAAGTAAATAATTCGCAACATTTGGTCCTTCAAACCAGATAACAAGGACTCTGCTGCTCGGAAGACATTGAGTAGGCAATAGTGTTTAAGGGCGGTAACTGGGTGTGCCCTGATAGGACACACCCAGTTACCGCCGAATCTGCCACAATGTAGTAACATAGATATATAAATCTACCGTAAACGAGGGGGTCTTATCGCCCAGTTTAATTATGAAAGTTTGCAACTCTGGCAGAATCGGTACGACTTGGTGGTGATCTATCTGGGTGGTGACGACCTGGCTGAACAGGCTCCTAAAGACACCTGGGACAACCTGAAAGCTCTCATTGAGCGATTGAGGAGCCAGACCAAAGTAATCACAATCTGTGATGCAGAATTAAGAGAAGAATACTCAAGCAGAAATTGTTTCCATATAACCCTGGAAGACTACAAAGCAAAAGTACGAAATTTCAATGCCCATCTAAGAAAGTACTGTTCGAAACGACATAAGTACAGCGTTAGAAGTCTTTCCATGAACACAGAGGCTTATAAGTCGGGCAAGAAATCTGACGGTGTTCATTTCACAAGTCCAGTAAAGGCAGTGTTCCTCAACCGCTTGATGAGGCTGATAAGAGGAGAGCATGACCATCAAGCTGAGTAGGAGTCTGTAGTTGCCACAATCTTGTATTAACCTTCCCCCCTCTTCATAACATAAAATTGCTCCTTGGTTTCTTTTTTTAAACTCCTTGTAATAAAAAATCATCATGGCAGTGCCACAGTAATCCAAATTGGGCCAACGATGGGTCTTCTATTGGACCTGATCCTAGAAGCTCAACGCGAGCTAATAGAAACGTGAACCGTGGCTGTATACCACAATTTGGTCGACAATATTCGTGGAGATGAGAAGCAGCTTCGTTCGCTGTATATGTCAAATGTTGCTAAATTAGAATCCGGAATAGAGGCTACGCTACGCCAGCTGTTGAATGAAGCAGCAAAAACAGTTTTGTAGTTACTGCACCGGATTGATACGCTAAGCATTCCCACTAAAAGCATCAGTTTGCCGAAGCTGAAACCATTGCCTCTCCGTACGTTCAAGGGAGAAGTGAGTGAATACGCTTCATATAGAGCATTGTTTGAAATTCATATTAATCGCAGAAGTGACTTGGACGATGTGACCAAGTTCATGTACTTGCTTGGTACCTTGGGAAGGGATCCGGTCAGAGTTGAGATTTCAAATCTCTGAGCGTAACTGCGGCTAACTATCGAATTGCACTAAATCTGCTTTATAAACAGTGTGGGAATGAACATCAAACGCTTGTCATATTGCATTGGCGATTAGCCAATATCTTTGTACCTTCATTAAACCCCGTGGAACTTAAGAAATTCCGTTTATAATTTACCATTTTGATCGAACAGATTAAACATCTGAGCAAGAATGATATCGGTCACGGTAAGATCATGAGTCTAATAAATCAAAAATTATCTGAGGTTACGTAAATTATACCATAAAGTCGTGGAGCACTTGCGCAAGTGCAACTATGATCTTGATGAGTTTTTCAACGCCATAAATTTCATCATTCGTATGCTCAAGGGTGATGCACTACAAGGACGATGCGCTTCAAAAGGGTGAGTCCCTAAAACCCGATGTGAAACCTGAAATGAACGCAAAACTGAAACCTAAAGTTAAAGCTTGTCCATTTTGTAACAACAGCCATTCAGCACACGAGTGCAACAGACCGCTAGATATAGCTGCAAGACGTCATCAGTTGATCCACACGATAAGGTGTTTCAATTGTCTAAATGTAGGGCACAGAAGAGAACAGTGCCAAAGTAAGAATTCATGTAAGTTGTGCAGTGCTAAGCACCATAATTTAATTTGTGATAACAGACCCCCCCCAAAGCCCTCAACTTCACCCTCTTTTGCCCCCTCTCATAATGTACCTAGTTCATCACATGTAACTTCTCACCTGGTGAAGACTGCGACTCCAAAAAGTAGCCAGAAGAGCGCTTACTACCCAAACACCAAAGAGAAGGATTCGAAGCCCTGTGTAAACGCTAAGGTAACGTTGAAAAGTCCCTCTCTAGAACTACCTTGTTCATTGTTGCCAACAGCCACTGCCACGTTACGCATGCACGAACAAACTAACTGCAGCTTCATATCAGCCTCCATAGCCAAGAGATTAAATCTCCCCATCGTAGGTCAAGTAACATTAAACCTAGCTCTCTTTGGCTCTGCAGAAATCGAGGGACAATTTGATGTAGTGGTGTCCAGGATTAATGGAAAAATTAGTGATTCACACGAAACTAGTAGTGCAAGGTCATGTAGACGTGCCCATTCACAACAACTTATAAGTAAAGGTTATCACATTGCCGATGAAGAGACGCGACGTGATAAAGTAAAAGGAGTAGACATACTCCTAGGAGCAGATTATTTTAGCTACTTTGTCCTTGGGTCAGAACAAATCGATGGGATCAACCTTTTCGTAATACATGGGTGAATGTCGCCATTTGGAAAAGTTCCACAGTGGGCACTTGAAGATGCTAAGCAAAGAACTACACACACACACTGCATGTGTGTAGGATAGCAATACCAGAAACAGATGTCGATGAATGGTGGACAGTAGACCGAATCAGGACCGTTCCTTCAGAGCAGTATACGGTTCAAGAAATAGATACCATTGCGAAGGTAAGCCAGAGTGTTGTCCATACTGAACTTGGGTATCAAGTGAGTCTCCCTTTTAAATCCAAGGTTAGTCCAAACATGAATTATCGAAATGCTATGGCCCAGTTAGAATCACTCAATGCAAAATTTGACTGGGAACCCCAAAACCACACCATTTACAAAAAGGTATTACAATCTTGCTTAGGAGCGGGATTCATTGAGAGGTTAGAAGCCCCAAAATCGAAGGATATTACAGGCCCCACTTTGGGGTTAAAAAGGAGAGCTGTACCACCCCCTTACGCATTGTGTTCAATGCATCAGCGAAGTCCAAGGACAGCTGTCATTAAATGATTGCCTTCTATCTGGCCCCAACTTGGTAGAGGCACTGTATAATTTGTCAGAGAAGTTTAGATTTGGTCGATATGCCCTAATTGCAGATATTAGCAAAGCGTTCCATTACATAATGTTAGATTCCAGTAATGCCAAGAACACATGATTCCTCTGGCTGAGGCACCTAATCGTACGGCTACCTTCGCCTTTTGGGTTGTGGTATTCAGCGCCAGTGTGAGCCCCTTCCTCCTGCAACAAGTCCTTCAGACTCATTTGCAGAGGGAAGGACGGCCGGACTTGCTTAGTCAATTTTATGTAGATGGCTATATCCAAACTTTCAATGAAACACAATTGCTGATGCAGGAACACAAGTGCACGAGAGAACTCTTAGAATGAGCCAACATGCCCTTGACTGGGCCAGTAATGTTAGAGAATTGGATGAGAGAATGAGTTGAGATGAACTTGTGTGCGTGAGTGTATTGGGGGTGGATTGGAACAGGGATGAGGATAAGATCCGTGTGGAGGGGAGTCAGGGGATCCAAGAGATGAGGGAAGGGTGGGTAATACTCTCACTTCTAGTGTCAAATTTTGACCCCTTAGGCTTGGTTAGTCCTCTATTTGTGAGTTGGAAGGTGGTTCTACAACAATTTTGGGAAGATGGCGTAGGATGGGATGATGTGCTAGATGATGCTAAGGCCTAAGAAGCCAGTAAATTGCTACAGGAGTTCAAGTCCGTAAGTGAACTGGGGATTGAGTGATTGAGTGATCTGATGCGTATAGTAAGCCTTATGGGGCCGTTGCGTACATGAGACAAGGGAACGGAAAGACCGCTCTCCTAACAAGAAAAATGTGGTTACCCCCCAAAAGATGTTAAAATTAACAATCCCTAAGTTGGAATTGTTGGCCTTGTTGTTGGGATGTAGATTAGCTAAACATCTGAAATCACTGATAGATCCGTCAACTGTCACCTTGTGGATGAATAGCAGAGTGGTAATCGCTTGGGTGAATAGCAATAGGGATAACAAGAATGTATTCATCAACAATCTGTTGGGGGAGATTCTCTTTACCCTAAACAGAATAACAACATGGCCTTGAAGTGCGTGCCAACCCGTCAGAACCCAGCTGATATCCTGTTGAGAGGAGCCACCTTGAGAGAACTGAAACAGAACCAGTTGTGGCTGAGTGGCCTCCCCTTTCTGCATTGTGTTGGAGAACCAAAACTGACAGAAGACGTCTGTGTGTCAGAGCCTGTGACTGTAACTGTTGCTGCGGGCCTCCGTGAGATGAGGGAAGAAGTCGCTATGGTAGAACCCAGCGAGACATGGGAAATCTTGCAACGGGGAGAGGAGTTTCCTGTTTTGTTGAGAGTGATGAGATTGGTACCCAAATTTCTGAATTTTAATAAGTCTCCTTTCTTAATGTTAGTAAAATTGGATCAGAGAAAATATTTGGCTAGTACCTGTGCTTATTTAAAAACTAATGTTAGAGTTGCTAGAGATGTGATCAATTTTGCTAACCAATTAAATCTATGTCTAATAGATGGAATTGTGTACACACAAACTAGAATTCTTGATGAGAACCATTGTAGAAAGTCATGGGACAGTGTAGAGCCTGAGTAATCGCCTTCAAGCCCCTACTGACACAGCCACCACCGCCTCCACTACCCAAAGAAAGAGCGAACCTGAGTCGCCCATTCGAATACGTCAGAGTGGACCACCCGGGTCTCATCCACACCACAGAGAGAGCAGGACATATCCTGCTCATCACCTGTATGACTACCAGGGCAGAATACCTGGAGTTTTGTGGCAATCTGGAAGCTGTTACCTTCATCCTGGCTCTGCGATGATTCAGCGTGACCCATGGCACTTCTTCACTTATCGTCTCAGACAATCACCAGACGTTCAGATCGGCCAGCCACTTCCTACAGGGATTGTATGAAGAGGATGACGTCCAGGAGTTCCTGAGGAGGACTGGCCTTCAGTGGCATTTCCAGACACCCCAAGCACCATGGAAGGGAGGGTTCTTCGAGGAGTTAATAAGGGATTTTGACGAAGGAAAAATCTATTTCTGGGGGAAGACCTGTGTTGCCCAGTGAACCCAGCACTTTTAATTGGGTTCCCCATCCCTATACCAATCCAAGCCAAAAAACGGGTCTAAAAACCATGATTGCAGATGGCGCTCGGGTTGGGTAGTAGCAGTAGTAGCGGCGGCGAGAAGAAGGTGTGGCCGGTAGAACGGCACATCCCATGAGAGGGATTTTGGAGAGGAAACCTCTCATTGGCAGGAGACCTGTGAGAAGTGGCTTCCACTTGCCTTGTACTTTATACACGACACCCTTAGGGTGCTCGTGCGAGGGTAGTAACCTAAGCATACCATGCTAGCTTTTTTCTCTGGTATATTTAGAACCTATTTATACTAGAAAAGTGAGCAGCAGGATCCTTTTCACTGGGCAACACAGGTCTTCCCCCAGAAATAGATTTTTCCTTCGTCAAAATCCCTTTTCTGGGTTCGACCTGTGTTCGCCGGTGAAAAGTTACTAGAGAATGCCTATCCAAGCCTCATAAATACTACATATTATTGTAAGGAAGGAGTTAATGAAACCTAAGGTTCATTCCAACTTAAATTTACTTACTTAATATTTACACTAAGTCCATTTTAATTTTAATTTTTAAATTTACTTACTTACTACTTAGACTAAGACTTAAGCTATGACTTAGAGCTAGTAATAACATAAAGATATTATACAAATGACCAGATATATCAGGCAATATTACATTCCCAGTATATGTACAGTGCGGTCCATAACATAATTGTGGACAAATTAATCTATGTACAATCTTCGGTGGCAGGATGACGCCCAGGCCCTCCCAACCCAGAGGAGAGAGGTATAGTGGGAAGTACGAGTGAGGCAGGTAGGAAGGAGAGAGTGTCAGGAAGGAGGAAGGGGTAAGGAGAATGATAAGATTTATAATTCGGGGGAGACTATGCTCCCTGCAGCTACTGCTGGGAATTTAAGGGCTTCTAGATTCTTTAAGTAGTGGCGCTTAAAAACTACTGGAGATTTCCAACCCGTATATCTCTTCAGGTTCTCAAAATTCATATTTTGAAAGTAATTAATAGAGGTAGCCACCGATCGGATATCATGGACCTGTGGGACTGAATCCGGGTTGGCTTGTTTGATAAAGTATAGTATTTGTTGTTTAATACCTTTAATGAAAAGAGGACCTGATGATGTTGTGGAGGTTCCGGCTAGGAAGGATCTAAGGGTAGTGACAGGGCATAATGATGTGTCCTGTGTCAAAGGGATGATTTTCCATGGAACCCATCTATTTTGTGGGTCCTCATTCTTAGCCAAGAATCTTTGGTCTGGGGATAGTAATACTTCCCCTAACAGGAGGAATTCTATATAGTCTGGATTTCGTGAGAGAGCCGAGAGTTCAGATATTTAGCGTCTGAGGCCATAGCCATTAGGAATAAAGTTTTCCTTAAAAGGGTTATATATGAGCATGTTTCATTGTTAGTGTCTGAGGCCAGTTTGAGTACATCATTCAAAAACCAAGTGACCATATGGGGGCGGTCGGTTGGTCTTAGGCGGGCACATGATCTCGAAATAGAGGAGAAGTATGTATCTGATAAGTTAATATTAAAGCTGACCTGAAAAATTTTCTTCAAGGCTGACTTGATTGTTGTAATAGTACTGGCAGCTAGGCCTTTCTTGAACAAGGTTCTGAAGAATGAAATTGCCAGATTAGTGGTCATTTTGTGGGCCTCTGATTCCTTCAGGAATTTGGCCAACTTTTTTACCGCTGAATCATATTGCCTCAGAGTTGAATCTCTTTTATCTGGTTCTACAAATGCAATGTTACATGGATCGATACTTGCGCCTTTTTGGGCTGCAAACTTCATAAAGTCCATAAAGTTAGGGCATTCAGAATTCTTGAGGAAGCTGACAGAGTCTGAGTTTGTACTATCTGTGTCAGCTTCAGGCAAGGGATCCGTTTGGGCCTGAGCTTCAGTTCTAGAAGAAGCGGAAACCAGTTGCTTTTCGGCCAATTGGCTGCCACTAATGCTACTTGACCTGTGAAGGATCGTAGCTTGTGCAAGACCTTCATCAGAAGATTCACCGGAGGAAATAGATAAATCTTCTACCAGTTGTTCCAATCTATGGACATCGCGTCTGTGGCATAGGCTAGAGGGTCCAGGTTGGGTGCCACATAACAAGTTACCTTGTGGTTGGATTCCGTAGCGAATAAGTCCACTTGGAGGTACGGGATTTGGTTGCAAATCCAATGGAATGAGATCTTGTCCAGGGACCACTCTGATTCTAGTGGAGTAGTCCTGGAGAGTGCGTCAGCTCTCACGTTCTTGACTCCTGCCAGATGGGTTGCTGACAGGTGCCAATGAATTACTGCTGCTAACAAAAATATTGCAATAAGTACGTGATTCAGTTTGCTTGACCTGGAACCTCCTCTGTTTATGCAGTGTACCACCACTAGGCTGTCTGAGACTATCCTCACATGGCTGTTCCTGGCCGGAGTTAGTCTCTTTAAGGTTAGGAAAACTGCCATAGCTTCCAGTACATTGATATGGAACTGGCGGAACGTCTCCGACCATATTCCTTGAGTCTTCTTGAACTGCGAGTATCCCCCCCAGCCACTCAGTGACGCGTCTGTATGAATTGTCAAAGACGGCAGAGGGAATTGCAGTGGTACTGCCTTGGATAGGTTCTTTTGCTTCATCCATTGGCGAAGCCTCTTTGCTAGAATGGGTGGAATCACTGAAACTTTGTCTCTGAGATTGATGTTGGCTCTCTTTCTCCAGACTCGATTGATATCCTTCAATCTGGCTCTTAGTAGGACGTCTGTTACTGACGCAAATTGAAGCAAATTGAGGATTCTCTCTTGAGTACGACGAGAGGCCCTCTTGTTCCTGAGGAACTGTTTTGTAGCTGCTGCTATCTGCTTGGCCTTCCTGGGTGGAAGGGATAGTTTGTGTTTTATTAGGTCCCATTGGATTCCCAACCATTGAAAGTGGGAAGCCGGTTCCAGCAGTGATTTCTCTGTTTATCTAGAAGCCCAGAAACTCCAGGAGTTCTATTACTCTGGCTGTCGACCTGCGGCATTCCTTGACGCTGGCTGCCCAGATGAGCCAGTCGTCTAGATAGGCTACCAACATGATCCCCTTGGTTCTTAGCTCTTGGACTATAGTCTCTCCTAGCTTGGTGAATATCCTGGGCGCAATGTTGAGCACGAATGGCATCACTCTGAATGAGTAAGCTTTGTTCCCTAGTCTGAAGCCTAGGTACGGAGAGAAGTTCCTTGCTATCGGAACATGATAGTAAGCGTCTGTAAGATCTATAGAGGTGGTGACGGCCCCATGGGGAAGTAAGGTCCGCACCTACGAGACTGTCAGCATACGGAACTTGTTGCAAAGGATGTATGAATTGAGTTTTTACAAGTCCAGAATCACTCTTCTCTTGTCTGATTCCTTCTTTGGAATTGTGAACAGACGTCCTTGAAATTTTAGTCTCCTTACCTTCTTTATGGCCTTCTTTTGTAGGAGATCTTTGGTGTATTCTATCAGGTCCGTTATTGGGATCTGGAAGAAGTTTATAGGTGGTGGGGGCCCTTTCTTCCATTTCCATCCCAGGCCCTTGGAGATTATACTGTGGGCCCATGGTAGAGATATAATCTCCCTCCTACCTCCGGGCTTTCACTGGTTGGCTGCAGGTTTGTACCCTCTGACTCCTCGGAAACCTCTACCCCTTGAGCCGCCTCGTGACCGGGAGTTACCTCTGGCTTTGCTGCTACCCGCATACCTATGGTAGCTACGAAAAGATTCCCTAGCTTCATAGGCGGGGTTAAAGGTGGGGGAAGTTATGATGGCTGTATAGGTTGAGGGTTGCTGAGCAGGCGGAGTCTGTAGCAAGACAAACTGCTGCTGTGGCTGGGCCTTTGATGTTGAAGGCTTCCCAACTTGTGATATTGGGAGTGCCTGAACAATTATCTGGGGTCGAGAAGGCTTATAGGGATTGTACCTCCTCCGCCTCTTTCTCCCTCTAGCTTGCTGGCCGGGTGCTTCAAACTTCCGTTTAGAAGGAAGTCCCCACCTGACCCGGAGACTCTGGTTGGCCCTGGATGCTTCCCGCAAGACATTATCCACTTCTGACTGAGGGAACAAGTTCTCTCCCCAGATTGATGCTTTTATCAATCTGTTCGGCTCATGCCTAATGGAAGCTACCGCTAGGATGAATTTCCTGCAAGTTCGCCTTGCTAAACCAAAGTCATACAAGTCTGACTGAAAAGTCTGTAATAGACTTTTCGTCAGGACTTGGAATAGTTGTTCGTCCCTGTATGTGGTGGCTACCAACTCCATTGAAGTGACGGAGTTGACAGATCTAGCCAGTCTTGACCTTGCCTCGAATTCAGCCTTAATCAGATTCTCCTGCAGTTTGGGTAGTTTGTCGGAGAATAAGGTGGAGGCACAGTCTGCATCCAGTTTACCTGCCGTAAACGTGGCAGGGGCTTCATTCCAGAACTCCCTACCCGCAGGGAGGAGAAGGGAGGTAGCCTCTGTTTCCTTTAAGGCCGGGATAGGTTTATCCTCGGCTAAGGCTTGCATAGTTAGCTCCGCCACCTTGTCTGTGGAGGGCAACGGAACTAGCTCCGGAGTCACAAACATGGTGTAATTCCCTTTGTGAGGCGTCAACCTAGTGTTAACGCACTCCCATTCGGCCATGGTACGAGCCCAGACAGCTTGGGCTTGTTCCCTCGGGAAGATCACCGTTTCTTTCGGGACCTTGTCAACTCTTACTATCGCGTCCTCCGCTAGTCTGACAAACCCAGGGAAGGGGAACTGGAGGCCTTTCGGGAAAAACTTAAAGTCCTCCAGAGGCTGGGTCCCACACCCTTCAATGGTTAATTTCCCATCTACATATGGGGCATACATAGCAAGCCTCCATGGGTTATTCTTATGGAGTGGGGGAAGCTTGGAGGCATCCGGCACCGCCATTGCCAGCGCCGGAGATCCGGGGTGGAGAAATCCGGTCATCATCTCCTGTAGCGGTTTGATCTGCTCGGCCACCATGTCAGAAATTGACTGGCCGGAGATTTCAGGTCCGGAGGCGCCTCACAGTGACTCAAACCTCTCGTCTACTGCTTCCCTAACCCTCGACAAGAGAAGGTTAGTGAGCAATTCATGGTCTACGCCGGACTCTGTCGCCTTGGGTTTGGCGGACTTTGATCTCGATCCCTTCGAGGGGAGAGAACCCTTGGCAGCAGGCGACTTGTCATGAGACGTCGACGGCCGTGGGGCCGGAGATGACTCAGCCGTCGCTGACGGAGTCGGCTTTGGAAATCCCTTCCGGCAGGGATTTTTTCGGGGCTCAGATTTTCCTTGGGACGAACCGACCGTGAGCTGTCCCAAGTAGGGGCGGGCTTGATAAGAAGAGGAAGAAGAAGGAGTAAGGCTAAGGAGACTACTTGTCTCACTTACCTCGCCACTTACCTCCTCCAGGCCCATAGGCTCTATATGGATATTGATGGCCGCCACGTCTGCCATCAAATCCTCTTGGTCCTCCGGTAGGTGTGCCGTCTCCGCCCGGTTGGCCTCGATGATGGAGACCGCCAGCTGAGGTTTTACGGATGCCGAGGGTGACCCCTTGAACAGCAGGGCTCCCAGGCTGGCGTCCAGGATGTAGGGTTGACCTGATGGCGCGTTCCTTCCGTACCCGGAAACCCAGCGTTCTGGCGGGCTTCTTCGGCCGTCTGTCGGGGAGGAAAAAAGGCGGGGGGATTAACCTACCCGACAGAGGAAACCAGTTTGTAAACAATTTTGTTACACGGTTTATCACATCTTTTTTCATCATGAAAAAGAGAGAGAGAGAGAGAGAGAGGGGATTAAGGTACTTACCTTCTCATCCAAGAGGATCATCACCATCTCGTAACAGATGGTGCACGCCTCCGGGTGCCAAACCATGTAAGGAGGCTGCCCCTCCTCGGCTACGAAAGGCACCGAGCAGTTGGCGTGTGACCGACACACCTCGTGCCCAATGGTCTCGCCAAGGGAGGCGGAGTATCCCGGTGACTGGCAGTGCACCTTCTGTAATAGTAATTGTTAATGAGTCTCAGCCTCAGGGAGGGCCGGAGCACCTCCGGCGAGGGCATGCAACTTAAACTAGACAATGTTCAAGTTTTATTCATCAACATATCCTTATTAGCTAATTTAAATCAGCTCAGTTCACTGAATAACTTCAATTCATGTCTTTAATTTTTAACTGCCTGCTCTCGATCTCGCTCCAGGGTTCGATGTAAGCCTAGTATTTGAGATCTGATATCCGCCGGACCTGGGGGGAGGACGGGCCTCAACTCTACCTGGCTGGCTGGACCAGAAGACTACGTGTTAACGTAGGCGTCTACATGATCTCCAAGGATTAGGAACTGAGCTATGGCAAGTTTAACTCAACACTCCGGTGGCGGATGTGAGGATGAGCCATTGTCCGTCGGAACCACAAGGGTCCGGAGTTGTTCACCGTACGGTCCCTCAAGTTTGGCTCACTTGCGGTCTACTTTCTCTTGCCTTTGCCACTGCCCGCGGAACGAGCCAAGGTGGCGGATCAGGGGAAAATTTATTCCATCTCTGGCACTGCCTACCTCTATTGAGGGTAGGAGGGTGGGAGCAAGACTCCCACCCTCTTTCCACGAATAGGTGGGGGGGGGGTGGCGGAGAAAGAGACAACGAAGCGGTGGAGTTACGTATATACGCCCCGATGCTATGTCCGTCGTCCGGCAGAGCCGGGGGACTATAAGCTGGGAACTGTAGTACCCATCTCCTCCCCCACTCTCAACCCCCTCCTTCCACTTATATAAAACTCAAGCGAACATTCCTCACTAAGAGTACTAGTACCACGAGTTATAACAGTTCGGCTGAGCCGAACCTAGTAGTGGGTAGGTGTGTGTGTGTATGTGGGAGGGTGGTCGGTCGTGATCGCCTGGCTACCTACCCGATCAGAGGTGGCCACCTATCGACGGTTGTGTAGGCTACCACTGCAGGGTGGTAGTGTGACTGGGCCTATGGCCCGTCGTGGTTGGTACAGCAACCGGTTGATGTGGCCCTCGATCGAGAGGCGTAGCCTACTACTAAAGGTTAAACTGAAGGAGGCTAGGCCAAGACGAATGATCACTAGACCCTTTACGATACAGTGATGCAGATTACACAATGGCAATAATGAGTATATATATATATATATATATATATATATATATTATATATATAACATTTTGAAACGAGGCTATGGAAGAGTTACCAGGCTATATACAATTTGGGAAATTACCCGATATGGATCTAGCCGACTAACCGATAACGCTAGTGACTCGGAAAGTTAGGCTAAATCTCCTCTAGGATATCGTTATGTGGACAGTATCTTCAAATAAGCCTACTAACTCGAATATATTTGATTCAGACTAGCCTGGAGGATTGTGTACCTAATTCGCACGTGTTCTTGCTCATGATTATAAAATGGCGGGGTACGCTGTCTTCCCCGCAATTCTTTCTACGGGGCCGACAGCTACTTTCGGAAGTCCCGCAACCTTATAAGTTATGAAAAACGTAAATTGGGGTACTCAACTTCGACGCAGGAGGAACATCTGCAGTGGTCATCACAAATTATTCACAAAATTCACCAAATTATAACGAGCAAGAGAAAGCGTGTCACTAGTCCACGAGTTTTAAAACAGGATTGCAGATGGCGTTCGGATCGGGTAGTAGCAGTAGTAGCGGCAGCGAGAAGGTGGTGTGGCCGGTAGAACGGCCCATCCCATGAGAGGGATTTTGGAGAGGAAACCTCTAATTGGCAGGAGACCTGTGAGAAGTGGCTTCCACTCTCCTTGTACTTTATACACGACACCTTTAGGGTGCTCGCGTGAGGGTAGTAACCTCAGCATACCATGCTAGCTTTTTTCTCTGGTATATTTAGAACCTATTTATACTAGAAAAGTGAGCGGCAGGATCCTTTTCACCGGCGAACACAGGTCGAACACAGAAATAGCAAAATGCACGCTCGAGGTAGCCTTCCAGAATAAGTCATTTCTGGAGGAGCACATCTGGACGTTAGTGAAGGAGGCTGAAGCTGTGGTCAATAATCAACCACTCATGCACACCGGGGATAGGCGCAAGGATCAAGTCCTCACACCCTCCCACCTGCTGCGAGGATGCCTCATCGATCTTATGGCCCCTTTACTCCCTCCAGAAGACCTTAACCAGACATTGACCACCCACTAGCTCAGAGACCCTTATCTCCGGTTGACAGACACTCTGAAGGCATTTTGCGAGCTCTGGAAGAGAGAATATCTTTCCACCCTACACTCCAGACACAACTCTCGACC
>NC_061108.1:50632190-50687190 GCF_015104395.2 Macrobrachium nipponense
ATACAGAACCGAGACAGAGAGAAAGAGAGAGAGAGAGAGAGAGAGAGAGAGAGAGAGACGTAGTCGCCCTACCTCCAAAAGATAGTGCGCCTGGGAGAGTAGTTGCCATGTTGTGTTTTTTACTTTTTGCCAACAGTCTTGGTAGAGTAAATGTTTGCTGACCGTGCTTTTAGTTAACATCTGGGGCACCAAAGATGGTTCCCATAGAAAACGGTTATTGGGTTAAAGGAACACTAACATATAGGTTAGCATACTAACTTAACTATCCTAACCTAACCTAGTACAACGTGTTGCCTGACCTTACCTGGAGGGCTCCAGCATCGCTGCGTTCCAAGGTGGAGTTCTGCGAGGGCCTTCTACGGGGTCATCTTTGTCGGGAATGACGGCGGGTTTGAGGTGGTCGATTGAGACCCAGTCCTTGTGGTCACTGATCAAAACGAGGAATGCCTTCTCCTCCTGGTGGACGACTGATGTGGTCCCCAGTAGGGCCTCGTCAAGGGCGAGCAAGTGGCGTCGTTTCTAATGAAGACGAATTTGCAGGAATCCAAGGCACTCGGGCAGAACTGCCTCCTCCTGTAGGTATAGGTCTCCCGGCAGGGGACAAACTTCTGCATGGCTGCCCGGAGTCTTGCCAGGGGAATGTCGGGGGCATCGCTGTCGGTGGGGAAGAATTTGCCTGGCACTGTCAGGGCCTCGCCGTACACTTTCTCTGCCAGAGACGGGTTGCCGCTGGCTCTTGGGGCGGTGCTGAGGCCGAGGAGAACCTATGGTAGTTGTGCCTTCCAGTCGAGGCCTACACTGCGTGCCATCAGGGAGGCCTTGATGGAGTGGTGGGTTCTCTCTACCATACCGTTGGCTGCAGGGTTGTAGTATGTGGTGGTGTGGTGCTTAGTCCCTATCAGGCGTGCCAGGGCAGGTCCCAAGTCTGTCGTGATGCCATCTGGCACTCCGAAGCGGCTGATCCAGCTGGACACGAGGGCTTTGGTGACGAGGTTCAGGCGACGGTAGTCCCTGCAGGGCCTCCGCATAATGCCTGCCTTCTTCACCATGTGGAGGGGAGATACCCGTGGGCTCATGGCTTTTCTGCAGATACCCATCTTCTCCATTTCTGTGAATGCGGACTTGGTTTCCTGCAGGAGCTTTCACAGGAAGCGGCGGAACTTGGCATGCATTGGGGGGCCCTTGGTGTCGATGTAGTGATATACACCATGCTGGGCAAGGCCCCGGCCACCTGGCAAAGCTCGGGGCGGAAGATGTCCTTGAACTCTTGTAGGAGGGAGTCGTATCTGTGGGAGAAAATGGAGCAGATGGTGGGCGCTCTGGGTCCTGTGGTGAGCGGCCAAGAGAGGCAGGTCTCGGTGTCGAGGAGGCATTGGCAAGCCATGTTTACTAAGAGCCTGTGGTGGGCTAGGAAGTCCGCCCCCAGGAGAGAAGTCCGTACATCGGTGATGACGAAGGGCCAGGTGTAGGTCCGGCCCAGGAACTTGATGGTCTTGGTTCTGGTGCCGTAGGAGTGGATGGGGGTTCTGTTGGCAACTACGAGGGTGGTCGGGCTGTCCAGGGCATGGCTGTGATCCTCTGCTGATGGAAGGAACACAGGCTGCATGGCACCAGTGTCGACCAACATCCTGTGGCCGGAGATGGTGTCCGTGACGTAAAGTCCTTCTGGGCAGACTTCATTACTGCCGCTGCCAGGGGGAGCGGTGTTGGGTGCCGCCTCCTTCGTCTTCTTGAAGGCGTAAAGGAGCATGGGTGCTGGCTCTGCTTAGCCTCACTCTCGAACTTACAGTGGAAGTGGCACCAGCTGGTGTCCTGGTGGGGCTGCGGGGTTCTCCTCCTCAGGAAAGCTGCATTGATCCTCACCTCCTTGGACTGCTGCAGGCTGTTGGCTGATGGTGGGAAGGTGAGTTTCGCAGCCCAGGTGGCAGTGTTCAGGCTGTGGGCCTGCTCCACTAGGCTCTTCATGTCCCAGTCATCTGTGTAGGTGATCTGGCTGCATACCTGTGGCAAGAGTTGCTGGAGGAAGAGTTGCTTCAAGAGGTCTACCTCCTCCCTGCGGCCTTGGGGGTCCACCTCCGGCAGCAGTACCAGGTCCTGGAGCGTATGCCAGGCTAGTCTCGGGTCTTCAGTGGTCATTGGGCTGGCCACCAGGTCAAAGATGCGGGCAGCCCTTTCGGGGACCGGGAGGGAGAAGGCCTGAATGAGCTGTGTCTTCAGGCCCTCGTAGGACAGCTCCCCAGGCTGGCTGCGCATCCATGGGGCGAGGCGGTGAAAAACATCCTCCAGGAAGGCTCCAGTGATGAGGTTCGCCTTGGCACCGTACCTGGTGATGCCATGGATCCGGAATTGGATCTCAGCCCAGTATAGCCAGGTTGCGTTGTCCTGTCTGGAGAAGGGCAGCAGCTGGATGGAGTGGGGCTCCGGCGGCAAGGGCGGCGGCGAACCAGGAACCACTTGAGGAGGACATGGATCAAGCGACGGGTTGAGGCATCGAGGAGCCTTAGGGGAGGATGATGGGCAGCCTCTGATTTCTAGTAGAGTTCTCCAAGTCTGACATCTCATGCTTACAGTCGAAAGATATCGTAAATGGCGGGCCAAACCATGAAGATGAATACCAAAAAATTCCTGTAGGGGACGTGCCGTTTTGAGTCTGATAATGGCGTTGAGGTCGACAGTGGATAGGAACTCCAGAAAACCTAAACTTAACGTGTAATGAGTCCACTAAAGGTTTTCTGGGGTAGGCCCAAGGCCACTACCGTCCTAAATCTGGGAAGTCACCAGTGTGAGGACCGAGTCAAGCAAGGAGGGAGCTCTAACTTTATTCTGCAGAGAGGCTATACATAGGTCGGTATGCGGACGGAAACGTTGTGTCCATCACGCATGCACGAACAAACATAAACAAAAAGGGACAGAGCCCCAACTGTGATTGTGTTTCTTCACAGCCAAAAGTACACATATATTTTGGGGTAGAGGAAACGTATTCACGTGGTGTGTACATTGGCGGAAAGGCCGTGAATCGCTCTACATTTTGGCATATAATAATAAAAGGACATGTACAGAGATAAAAAGGTATTTACGAGGAAGGGTACTGAATGTCGTCCTTACTGAACTACTGAAAAAAGTGAATATAACATTGTATTTTTCTTTATTGCATCTTGCTTAACTTAAATTACTGGCATTGCAGTTCCACTGCAAAGATTTTTATATATATATATATATATATATATATATATATATATCATATTATATAGAATATATATATATGAATATAATATATATATATATATATATATATATATATATATATATATATATAAAATATATTATATGAAATATATATATATATATGATTATATATATGAATAATATATATATATATATATATATATATATATATATATAATATATATATATATATATATATATATATATATATATATATATGATATATATATATATATATATATATATATATATATATATATATATAAATATATATATATAATAATATTTCATATATATATACATATATAATATGTGTATATATATATGAATATATATTATATAATTATATAATCTATTATATATATATATATATGTATACGAGCGATATATTATATATATATGATATATAGAGATAATTCATAGTATATCATAGGAAAATAGTGTAAATATAAATATAATGAATAGATATAATATATAGTATTAGATGATTATATGTATATAGATAGAGATATAAGATATATAGATATATATATATATATCATATATAGATACATAGTATATTGTAATCTGGGTATATATATATGAATAGATATATAATTCTACAATATATATATATATATGTATATCTATATATATAATATATATATATATATCATTCAAGCTACAAATGTCCTTTAATATCTATTCGCCTTAACCTAACCTCGTAACTTGATAATTTTTATTTTTCATATATGTACAGAAGGGGGAATTTTTAGTTAATAAAAATTTCGTCCCCTCATGGGATCGAACCACCGTCCAGTGGACGTCCTGATTTCGTTCCCGTCCACTGGACGGTTGTTTCGATCCCATAAGGGGACAAAATTATTATCAACTAAAGTTCTCCTTCGGTACATATATGAAAAATATATCAATTCCGAGCGAATTAGATATTAAAGGACATTTGTAGCTCGAATGATCTATATGAATCACGGTGATGTGATAATTCTTCATAGTTATATATATATATATATATATATTATATATATATATATATATATATATATATATATATATATATTTATATATCTCATTCGAGCCTAACAAAATGTCCTTTAATATCTAATTCGCTCTACCTCGGAATTGATATATTTTCATATATGTACCGAGGGGAATTTTTAGTTGATAATAATTTCGTCCCCCCATGGGATCGAACCACCGTCCAGTTGGACGGGAAACGAAATCAGAAACGTACAGTGACGCTAGCAGACTCGGTAGCGTCACTGTCCGTTTCTGATTTCGTTTCCCCCCGTTCCAACTGGACGGTGGTTCGATCCCATGGGGGACGAAATTATTATCAACTAAAAAATTCCCCCTCGGTACATATATGAAAATATATCAATTCCGAGGTAGAGCGAATTAGATATTAAAGGACATTTGTAGCTCGAATGATTTATATGAATCACGGTGATGTGATTATATATATATATATATATATATATATATATATATATATATATATGTAAGTGTTTACATAATAAAAAATATGGAATGTTAGTCCATAATATATTCTAAAAGTCTAAACCTAAAGAGGTCAACCAGATTGCTTGCAGGAATGTGATCAGACTAGAGACGCTAAAGATGACGTGATACAATAAAGTATGTAGGCTAAGATAACATGCCGTCACCTGTAGTCATTCAATTGTTATAAACATTAGTCCAAGCTCCCTGCTTGAGACAACTACCCGCCTACGTGATCTGTAGCGTGTCTCATTTTTGATTGTGTGTTCGTATGAAACTATGTCATTGTATGTATGTTCATATGTTCGAACTACGGTCTGTTCCTTCATAAACTTGTAACAGAGATGGTAGACAAGCAGAAGAGAGTTAGCTATCGTCATTAGAAGACCTGTACCTCTTTACCTAAGCTTTATCATGTAGAGGAATAGGATTAGCCATCATCATTGGCAGAAGCGATCAAGCTATCGTTATTAGAAGACTTTGTACAATCATATCTGATCTTCACCAATGTAAAACTTCAGAAGAAATTATATCTATTTTTATACTTAGTGTTTTTCTACAAGACCTCACCGAACCATGAGTTTAACACATCGTCGTAAAGATAATACCGACTTCGTAAGTGATCTACAAAACCCCGAGACACTCCATTGAAGATGGAAGTGCAATACCAACCGACTTAGCGTATAGATTATCGCTAGTCAACATTACCTCCATAGGGCGCCTTATCATACAAGGCACACAGCACTAATATTAGGTGGCCGCGGACCAGAAGAACTCTACAACGTCCTACGAAGACAGAATAATAAATCATGAAGTCAACGACGACGAAAGCAGCAGATTCTTCAAGCAACCTAGTATCATCATTAGTGAGCGACTTCAGAAAACAACAAGATTCGTCAAGCAACTTAGTATCATCGTTAGTGAAATAACTTCAAGAAACAAAACCGACGTGTCCTTTCCTACGGCAACGGAAGCTTCGTCTCTCATTAGAATCATTCAAGAAAACATCGTTAGTGAGCGTTTCCGGCACTGCAAGAAAACAAACCGAACGCGTCTGCAGCATCGGATTTTCAAGGGCTCGAATCATCGAAACAAACGCGCACGGGTGGAAAACTGAAGACAAAACCAGGTCGTCCGCTAAATAGAGAAGGAGGACCAAGGCCGTGTGTCGTTATCGGAACACCGTGACTTCCCACAAAAGCAAGCTAAGTACAATTTTTTATTCATTTGGAGTAACTTTGAGTGTTTCCTTTACAGGTCGAATTTCGTTATTCCTGTGGCTGAAGTTACGAGACATTCTTAATCTTACTTTTTACAGAAATTATCTACATCATTGAGATTTCGCTACTGCGAGTTTTTTTATCTTTGAGTGTCTGTTTCCAGAAGTTCTACTGAAATATCATAATCATATACTATGTTAATTTTATCATTTTGGGTGATTATTTTAATCCCTTGAACGTAACAAATCATATTAAGCATGAATATCGTTTACGCAGTGGACGTCTGTATTTATACAGATGCATGGATAGGGTCGTTAAGCACCGTAGTGATTAGAAAACACACAAAAAACAAGTGGAACACCCGTACAATCTAGATAAAATTAGAGGTAACACTATTTCGGGTCATGACAATAAATGCTCCTTTGCAAGTCCCGATCGCAGTTTTAGCCTTGAGTTTTTTGAGATTATATAAAATATCGAACCTCAATGACTCAACTCAACTTTAAAAATATGGCTGGATTGCAAGGAATAACATGTCTGTAAAAAACTTTCGTCAGGCTAAATGCGCTGACCAGGATCCCTCACTATTTCAAATTTTAGCAAAGAATGAAGTACAAACAGTTAATATTGAATACAGTAGAGATAACTTGTCTTATTAGTAATCGCTCAGTTCCTAATAGTTCGTCATTCATTGCTGTATACGTAAACCAGCAACATAATGCTAAAAACACACATACGTTGCGATGGTAATAAAGAGAAGGATCCTAATTATTACAAAAAGAAATAGAAAACAGTAGCCTTTCAGAATCAACAAGCAAACTCGGTTACTGTGTCACCTAGTCAAGCGGTCAAGGTTAGTTAAATCTGACGAGTTTTCAAAGCAAAGCAAATTCCACGCAATAAGCGACTCTAGCAGAGTGGGGAAAAGCGATGTTGGTTCATACCAATATCTTTTGAATTAAAAAGGATTTTTCCTATGAAACACACGACCGTATAAGTAATCAAGAGCAGGTTTTCGTTTAATTTTAATTTTACATTAAGTTAAATAATAAATACTGGGGTGGATTAAGCCCAACTGTACGCGCCGTAAAAATTAGAATATCTTGTTTTATTTCTTTAAATACACGTAATATCTTGTATTTACGGACTCACCGTCTGTTGTTCGAACTTCCCTAATGAGAAGTCCGATAAGCGAGCGCTTACAGATACCTCTATAGTTATAAAAAACATTGATCTGTATGTAGTGTAATTGTAAGATCCATCTAGGGGTATACAAAATATTATCTTACATCCTGCAAAATAAGGCGTGTTTATCAAAGGAAAATCCTATAAACCTTCAAACATATTAAAATCCGTTTGAACAGAAATGAGACAGTTAATCAAATAATAACTTATATAAAGGAACTATACATTTGTCTCATAAATCGTAACATTGTTCAAATGACCCAACAGAATTCTCCCACAACCGCAGTCGCACTTTTGCACGCAAAATCTCGAGAAGCATGCACCCTCGAAAGTCTTAGTGCGTGTAAAAAGACTTTGCTGGGAAATGAAATTTTAATCCTTCCCGACACTCTGAAATATAAACGATTTCCGCGAACAAAGCCCTAAAAGAATATACAATCGTGGATACGGAAGTTATAAATATCGCATTTTTATTGTTGCTAATTTTTAATCACGCCCAACCAGTCGTGGATGAATCTCTCTGATAATCTATCTAAAGTAATATCCGTAAAGTCATTCAAGCAGAGGTGATTCAGCAGAAATTTTTTTTTATCTTCTACCTGAATACCAGGAAGTTTCTCCACTAGCGAGTGATCTCTGGGAAAAAAACGGATATAATTTAACACAAAAAACGGTCTAAAGGACAAACATAAAGCTATTTACGTACCTTCGTATAGACTCTCACTGAAATTTCAAAATAGAGGTAAATGACGCAGTTGAAAAATGTTAGTAATAGGAGCCATTAGGAAATCAAACAAGCCCATATAATTTTTTCCCTCAAACGTCATGCCATAAAAGATCGGACTTGGCGTATCTGCGTAGATTTCTGTCGCTTAAAACAAGGGAAACGACTCCCGATAGTTTCCAGTGCCATGTAGCGACGACATCTTATCTCTGTTAGGTTAGAATAAATTTTTTCACCAACTTGGACTTACTTAAAGGCTTTTACCTGATACCATTACCTAAGTGATTGTACCTCATACACCGTTTTCAGCACACTCAGGGGACATTATCAATTTTTACGTATGCCTCCGGCTCTTATCGTTGCCACCCCATGAATTCCAATATAGTGTTTGGAGACTTTTAGGGGATAACCCTTACATGCCTATATGGATGATCTTGTAATCTTTTCTAATACCTTAGAAGTACATTCACATAAACTAGAGCTAGTGCTACAGAGACAAAGACAAATAATCTCAGAGTAAAATATCTAAATGTGAGTTTTTAAAAACCGAACATGTTTATCTAGGTTTTATGTGTCCAGTCAAGGTCTTAAAAGTAGTCCATGGTAAGTGTCGGCTATTATAACTTTCAGGTACTTATTAACGTAAAAGGGGGATACAGCACTTTTGCGCTGTAGTGGGTATTACAATCGTATGCAAATATGTAACTCTTCAATCATGACAGCTCCTTTAACAGATCTTACGAAGAAGAGCGTAGATTGATTATGGTCTAAAAAGCATCAACAGGCGTTCGATATCTTAAAAGCGGAATAATGCAGCTTACCTAACTTAAAAATCCCTGATTTAAATAAGGAATTTTTTTTTATTGCAACAGACGCCTCAGACCAAGGGGTAAGAGGGGTATTACTTCAGTCATATGATAAACAGTTTTTCCCTATAGCTTTTTATTCACGTAAACTAAAGCCCTCTGAAAGTAAATATGCAGTAATAAGCAAGGAAGGGCTAGGTATCTTTAACTCACTAGTACATTTAAGTTTCATAATCTAGGGCTATCCTGATAAAGTCCTTACTGAACATGAGTCCTTTACCGAGTTTTTCAAAGGCTTTAATCACAGTCCAAAAGGAACTCGGTGACAAATGATCATTCAGGTCTTTGGAGCCAAGATAAGATATCTACCTGGGAAAGCAAATATCATAGCTGACGCATTATCCCACAATCCCGCACCATACAGCAAAGAACCATTAATTAGACTAAAAAATATAGAAACATCCGTACCTATTGTTAAAACCGTATCTAAACAAGAAAATTCCTTAACCCAAGAGATCGCGAGCATTGAATATCTGGGTCGGAGCGCAGAACTGTTACAAACTGAACAAAGCAAGTGTCAACAGCGATAAGCAAAACAATAAACACCAAACAATAAACACTTCGAAACGGAAACAGGGTCAGTGGCTAAGCAAAAACAATAAACACTTTTGAGCAGAAACCCTAAAGCAAAAGTACATTTAAAGTATGTGTATCAGAATAATGTAATCAAATGTAATGTTATATGTAGGTCTGTGACGAGGAAAACCCGAAGAACACAGCAGATGACTAACGACCAGGTAGTAATAATAATCTCTTTCATACCAATCGTCATAAACTGGTTGCATTCCGTCATCCAGGGTTCCATAGTAGTCACAGAAAGCCAAATCACTATTTTACTGGCCTACAATGCTTACAGATATAAAAAGCACATAACTAATTGTAACATGTGTCATGAAAACAAGGGATACACTAAGACACCTGTCAGTTTAGGGGCCTATCCTGTGCCAAATCAATCCTTGAAAGAATATACGTAGAATTATTAACAGAATTACGAGTCTGACAGAGGAATAAACACTTTTCTTAGTGTTAATAGTTCCTTGACACGTTATATAGAATTAATAGCACTAAAAACAAACACCGCAATTGAGTGCGTTACGAATATTTATGAGTGCTAAATCAGTAAATATGGAATTCAACACATAATAATCTGTGACTCGGGTGGTGTAAATCAATAATAATCTCCGTAACACGTTTGTGTGAATTCCTTTCCATTAGAAAACCAATAATATATTTTATCACCCAGAGTCAATCGGTTTGGTAGAATAACTGATAATTAAATAGGAAGTGTCAATGTCTTACGAGTTACAACTCGTGATGTTGGATCCGAACTGGATTATAGCGGTTCTCGCGGTTTTAAATACCTTTATCATATATATCTTGTATCTATAGAATTGATGCCGCAAGTAGCCTTATACGGTACGTCGCTAGAACACTTTTTTCCACATATTCAAGCCAACCATTAAATTTATCAAATATATATAAAAAAATATATAATAAATAAATATAAATATAAAAAATAAAGTAAATATGGATACAAGTGGAGCCAATATAATACACTCCTAAAGAAGTCGGAAGGGTTACAAAATTATAATAAAAAGGAATCACGATAAAATTCAATAAGCAAACGTAACCAAATATATATGCGTAAAGATTTGAACTCTAACTTAACACTTTAGTAATGACAAATAAGCCTAAAAGTTCAAAACACATATCCACATATTCAAGCCAACCATTAATTTATCAAATATATATAAATATTAATTTATCAAATATATATAAAAAAAAAAATAAATAAATATAAAAAAAAAAAATAAATAAATATGGATACAAGTGGAGTCAAGATAATACACTCCGTAAGAAGTCGGAAGGGTTACAAATTATAATAAAAAAGGAATCACGATAAAATCAATAAGCAAAACGTAACATAGATAATTAAATATCCAAATAATTATATGCGTAAAGATTTGAACTCTAACTTAACGCTTTAGTAATGACAAATAAGCTAAAAGTTCAAACACATATCAAAACCTACTGACATATTGTCTGTCCCGGTAATTTATATTCGTAGTCAATGAAAAAAAAAAAAAAATTAAATAAATAAATAAATAAAATAATAAAATAAAATAAATAAAACTAAATAAAATAAAATAAAAGAGATTTTAAAGTCAGGAAGTCTAGAAGTGAAAATGTTATCTATGAAATAATCCTATATGATCTTATACAGGGCTAATATATATATAGAATTTGTATGGAAACCTTTTTCATATAGTTTGAATAAGGAATATTTAATTTAACATAATTACAATTATGCAGTTTTCCAACATGAAACTAATATATTGTTCAATTTTGGTACTGTTTTTTTTTCAGACATTCTTCTCATGTGGGTCGAGTATTAAAAAACAAAAAATTTATCCTAAAGTCGTATCTCTTACAGCAAGTAACGTAACTCTTAGCTGGCTGAGAGCAATCTCCTGCCAAGTGACGACGTCATCATTGCCGTATCAGCATTTGTTCCTTTTAACCTCAATAATCTGCTTACACAGGCTTCATCTGTGTGTCGTCTCTGCTTGCAAAAGCAGATTGACTGGAGAAAGGAATGCTTAGCCCGAACTTCTCATGGGCAAGGCAGACGTTAGGTACAAGTGTCTATCGGTATGCGCAATGCAACTTGAAATCATTTTAAAATTAATAAACAAAATAAGAAAATAGAATTTCTATAACAACAAAATGAATTAATTTTTTTTTCTGAACCTCATAGACATTTAGAAGTATCAAGATATGTATATATGAAATATTTACTTGCAACATTAGCCTATTACAATTCAAGTAAAACATCATGGGAAAATGTCACATTTTCTTGAAAACCCAAAGTTTATTTAGAAATTAGTTACATAGTGGGTTTTTTTCGTTGCATCTCCTACCTATTAATAAAGTTTTTAAAATTAACCTCAGAGGATGCGCGCGAGAAAATTGAATATGAAACTTTTGTTAGGGCACATAGAATCATGATTAATATTCTCTTTGACTCTTATGCTGCCTGGCAATCTTACAAATAGCTCCATTTTCCACTTCTTTGTCTAGTAACTTACTACCAGTAATATCGAATTTTCTTTGAGATTCGTATTGATATCTATTTATTTTTTATAATTATGGATATTTTTACGAGTCATCATAGACTGGATAGGTTCACTCATTGTTAATGCCATGGATAAAAAGTTTGTACAGCGGACTCTTTTGAATTCCAAAATATCAGCGAATTCATGTGGGTTAAGTCTGTCTAAATGGCTCTCTTCCCTCCCCTGTATTTGGATGTTGTCTGAATTTACTTTGCCCTTGTGACAAGTATAATTTCACTTGCAGGCTGATTAATGGAACCGGTTACAGTATCCTGCAGTACGAGAGTTTCACATAGCAACTTCAAAAAATCGTTCGTCGCAGCGGACGACTACAGTCAAGTAACAACCGCCTACAATGTGAAAGGAATTTCATGGACTTCTTCGACCGACACCGTATCTCGTCGTTAATCTCGTTTTCATGCGGAACGCTCCAGCGGCTGTCGGAATTCGACTACAAAGGGACTACTTCCGACAATTACGTCCTGAAGGATATTCAACTCTACTTTGCTGGCGAAGGACTCGTGCTGGGGATGTTTTTTTATTCATCGCGAACGTAATCGTGTAGCTTAGGATGCAGAGAATAAGTATGAGCGCAAAATGGACCGTTGGACCCGCCCAGGCGAATTTTCCCCTTGTTTTAACCATTGATAAAGGCCGTTTCAATTGGCTATAGGTGGTTGTCTGGAACTGTGTAATGGACGAAAAGTTGTTCGAAAGCTAGTTAAATGTGAAGTAGTATAACCTCGGTCATGTATCCTATATATATAAAGTATCATGTATCTATATATAAATGATCATAAAATAACAGAATCGAAATATATTTTTGCGTGTACGCAATAGGAATCTCTTATATAAATGATCATAAACATAACAGAATCTAAATATATCTTTGCGTGTACGCAATGGTAATCTATTTAAAGTGCACTTATATTAATCATAATTATATGAATCCATATACATATGTATAACAAATCAGGTAGCCTATAATCAATCTGTTACCTTTTTTCTTACCAATATCTGCAGTTATTTATGAGTTAGTATATTGATTAATGAATCAGATATATAACATTTAGCATGAAAATCAACGAATCAATCAGAATAAACATTAATAATGTTATCAATTCATATATGAAAATTTTTATCAGTTAAAATATGATTTTTATCATGTTAATCTTCATTCTATGCAATTATCAGAGTACATTAGTATTTTCTGTAGCATAAGTATCTTAAAGAGATGAAGTGAAAACTGTATCATTATATATATCATGTGATCACTATTATTTACCAATATCATTGTTTTATATTTTATTACTTGAATCAATTCATGTACACCATGAATTTTTATTTACTTATATATATATATATATTCACATAGTGTCTGTATCACACTCCTATAAGTCAAATGCAAGTCAAGTTTGAGTAATATTCAGTAGTTGGTTTTGGTAGCTGACCGAGCTAATGTAAGTGTTTACATAATAAAAATATGGAATGTTAGTCCATATATATAAAAGTCTAAAACTAAAGAGGTCAACCAGATTGCTTGCAGGAATGTGATCAGACTAGAGACGCTAAAGATGACGTATACAATAAGTATGTAGGCTAAGATAACATGCCGTCACCTGTAGTCATTCAATTGTTTATAAACATTAGTCCAAGCTCCCTGCTTGAGACAACTACCGCCTACGTGATCTGTAGCGTGTCTCATTTTGATTGTGTGTTCGTATGAAACTATGTCATTGTATGTATGTTCATATGTTCGAACTACTGTCTGTTCCTTCATAACTTGTAACAGAGATGGTAGACAAGCAGAAGAGAGTTAGCTATCGTCATTAGAAGACCTGTACCTCTTTACTAAGCTTTATCATGTAGAGGAATAGGATTAGCCATCATCATTGGCAGAAGCGATCAAGCTATCGTTATTAGAAGACTTGTACAATCATATCTGATCTTCACCATGTAAAACTTCAGAAGAAATTATATCTATTTTTATACTTAGTGTTTTCTACAAGAACCTCACCGAACCATGAGTTTAACACATCGTCGTAAAGATAATACCGACTTCGTAAGTGATCTACAAAACCCCAGACACTCCATTGAAGATGGAAGTGCAATACCAACCGACTTAGCGTATAGATTATCGCTAGTCTAACATTACCTCATAGGGCGCCTTATCATACAAGGCACAAGCCCTAATATATATATATATATATATATATATATATATATATATATATATATATATATATATATATATATATATATATATATATATATATATATATATATATATATATATATATATATATATATTTTATTTTGCCCTCTTGGAAAATATTCTGCGGCCGCCCATGTGGTTAAATACAAGTACCCCCCACACCCAAAACCCCCATTATTTGTCTCACTTGGGAGTCGGTGTATAAACAAAAGCTCCCCTGTAGCATGGAGCATGCGTGGTAGCATCGTAATAGTAGTAGTACTAAGTGGATTTTGTCTGTGAAACGGCTCCATTATCAGTTTATTCATCGCTTATTTCCGCTTGTATTTCACGCTCCAAATGTCATAAATAAGAGGAAATAACTGAATAATAGGGCAAAACCTTCCCTCAAGTGTTTTACCCCACCCAAAACCCCGCATTCTCATCGGTCCCCCTTACCGTAGGAGAGTTGTAAGGTATAATTCTCCCAAGTGATTTGCCCCCACCCAAAACCCTGCATTCCCATTGGGTACCCTGTAGGGTAGAGTTCGAAGGTAAATTCTAAGTTAATTACAGCCGACCCACAAAAACTAACGTTAAATTGTTAATCATCATCATCCAGGTGCCATATCCCCAAGGACGTCGGCAATCATGGCTCACCATTCCTCTCTGTTGTTAATAAGCAACCAAAATACTATAGGAAGCTGCAATTTCTCGGTAAAACCCGCCATGTCTCTATTACTTAGACTAGCAAACATAAAATATGGGTGCAGAAGTGAAAAATTTATATGTACTATTTGTTCAGCAATATTAAAATAAGGGCGATTTTTATACATACCTACTACAGAACCTCTTTGTACACAATATTATCAGCTTGTCCACAACTTAATTTCAAGTTGGCAGAGTCAGTTGCTCTGCTCATCGCCACATACAGTTGGCCATGTGTGAACATGGGTGATGGCAGAAACATGCCAACACGATCCAAAGTCTGGCCCTGCGACTTGTTTGCAGTGAATGAGAAGGCCAGGTCGATGGAAAACTGCCTGCGCCGTAACTGGAACGGAAACTGGTTGCCCAAAGGCATCAGAGGAATCTGGAGGATGAACAGACGTTTGCCGGTGTGAGGGCTCGTTGCTATCACTGCTTCGATAACGTGGGAGTTTAGCTCCATAAAGGTGTACCTCATTCCGTTGCAATGTCCATTGGCAGGATCGAAATTCCGAAGCAACATTACCGGGCAGTACTTCGGAAACCGTAAAATTTAAAAAATCTTGCGGATATTGATGATAATTTTCATTTTCTATTGCATCTGAGCTGAAATATTCATGACTTTCTCCTGGGAAGTTGTTGATCATGTGCTCGTTGACACTATTGACTACTTCATTGGTTGAAGCTATTACAGCTCGTGAACATAGCCACGACGGGTCCGCATAACTCTCACTTAATCCATCAAAGACAAACTTGCAAATATCAGAAACAGAAGAGGATTCTAGCACAAATTCAGGGCGAACTTCAATCATATTTCTCGGAGGCTCAATGTATGAACAGTTCCCTGATCCTATGTCTCTGAGATAGGATGCAAAGGTGGCATCGGATAAATTGCGAACTCTCATGTTGAGTGATAGTTTCAGTTCTGTTACTGACTTCCAGATGTATGATGTCTTCAAGGTTGCGTTGACTACTGTGCTCGACTTCCACGTTTCACAATGGGAAGAATTTGCTTCCAATCACCAACAAACAGAACGCAGATTCCTCCAAACAACTTTTGATTCTTCCTAATGTTACGCAATGATCGATCCAAAAGTTTGTCACCTTGGCTGACTTCATCAATTATGATCAAGTCTGTCAACCTGAAGAGCTGTGCACTTGCATGTTGGTCAGACACCTGGCGAGTGGATTCAGGAGTGATGTTGATGGGACTCTTGAAGCGAGAGTGAAGCATTCGACCATTGTGGAGTAAGGTAGCTGCAATGCCAGAAAGAGCAGTGGCGAGTACGACTTTCTTCTCCGAGCGAAGAAAATCTATTATGGCATTTATGAGGTATGTCTTCCCAGTTCCACCGCTTGCACTCAGGGTGAAAATCTTGTGCTCAGAGTTTCCTTTGAAAACAGCATTTACGAAGTAACTAAGTCTACGGGAATAACCAGCCTCGTTTCACGGCCAGAAACAGCTCCGTTTCAGGGAATCCCTTCTCACCCCCACCCCCTACAAAGGAGGGGGGTAGGTAGGATGAAACCCCATTACAAACCATCTTAGGGGTCCCACCATAACCCTGCCAAGTTTCATGCCCATCTGACCAGCCGTTTGGCCGTGATTGAATGACAGACAGACAGACATTACGCCCATTATAGTATGATTAACCCTAATTTTTACATGAGAATTTTATGTAATAAATGCATTGTACATTGGCTGTCTATCCTCTTCCAACTTGTGTAAAATTGTTAAGTAATATCCCTTACGCGTGGCAGTTTCCTAGTCTCCAAAAGAAGTTGGGGCAATTATTTTTTCTAGACTTAAGTAGCCTAAATTGCCATATGCAAGTTCCTTTCTACAATCCAAATATGAATTTTGAAATTGAAAAAATGCAAATTATATTCGTATTCAGCAATAAAATTCGCAAAAAATGTAAAAACCATTTTAGAGAAAACAAAATTGGAACATAATGATACTGCACAGACTGAAGTCTCCATGTTGCAATGACTTTAGTCGTACTGCATGCATACATATATGATACATACGATATCAGCAGCAGATTATGGATTTATAGTCAAGAAGGAGAAATATAATTTCAAGTCAACTTATATTTGGCCATATAAAACAACTGTTAGGATTAACCACTTATGAATATGAAATAGTTTTTTCTTTCTTTCTTTCTTTACAAGATTCGCTGGTACAGTGACTCATATGAAATCTACTTTTCCGATGTTAGGGATCGCATGGCCAGTAATAAACTCTTAAGGAAATTCGAACATTTGTTTACTAGCAATGCTTCGATACTTTACAACTATAACAATTACAATGTCAGTTCAAGATCCTTGGTGGTGCACCTTCACACAAAATCATTTTACGTTCCATTGTCGTGGACTTTTCCTTGACATTAATCGGCTTAATCAATGCTGTCTTCACTTCGAGGAGAACCAAAAAGTTATGTATCTTCACGTAAGATGATAAAATCATAAAAGAGTCTACTGCTTGTGTAAAATAACAAGTTTCCTTCCAGCTGGTGTACGTGATATTGAAACAGAAGGTGTATAAAATCAGTGGGGTTCAGGTTGTTTGATACAACCTAAAGAAAAAAAAAAAAAAAATACGACGACGAGTGTCGCGAATGTTATAGCGACTGTTTTTTAGGTTCGTGCCCGATGTTATGGGCTGATAGGCCTACCTTAGGAGACAGGTTCCAACCCGTGCACAAGGACAACTCGAATGGGTAAACACGGAAGATTTTTACGATTTTATTACAAGACTAAAATTTACCAATGTTAACAGTGAACCAAAGCAGTGAGAACGTTAACTTGGGTGGCACAGCACCCCAAATTTAGATGAATTTAACGTGGCCACGCGAACACTAAAAAAAACACACACACTTAAATTGAATGACACTTTCATTGAAACAGATATGGACACATTCCCGGAAGCTGATTAAACAAAGTGAGCAAAGGTTTACCTCAATTAGCTGTGTACAATTCTGGTCAATTGCCACCTCCCTCCATGCTCGAGCTTCCCTCACACCCTGTTCAAGACCTGCTAGAGTTGTTACCTCTTCCACGCTAATTAACTGAGAGAGCGAACTTGGGTCTTGGGGTTGTGGGGGGAGGGGGGGGGAAGGTCCATGCTGGATGAGTGGTTTTCGAGCTCGGCTGCCATTCCGGTGGTCCGAGGTTCGATTCCCTGCTGTGCCAACGCGGAATCAGAGGAATTTATTTCTGGTGATAGAAAATCATTTCTCGATATAGTGTGGTTCGGATCCCACAATAAACTGTAGGTCCCGTTGCTAGGTAACCAATTGGTTCCTAGCCACGTAAAAATATCTAATCCTTCGGGTCAGTCCTAGGAGAGCTGTTAATCAGCTCAGTGGTCTGGTTAAACTAAAATATACTTAACTTGGGGTTGGGGTGCGGTGAGGTTTTATACCCGAGCGGATCGGGTTAGTCATTTTAGTCAAATTAATTTTCTTTAGGAAAGAAACATCCCTTCGTTTTCATGTGATCTATAAAATAACAAGAATTTAGTGATTAAACTATGAGGGAGGAGAGGCGATGACTAATAAATGAGAACATACAAAAAGAACCATTTCACTGCAGCTGCCAATCTGCCCTTATACTTGACAATCCGTCTTACGTTACAAGCAGGGAAAAGATGGAGGGGCGGAAGATAAGTCTCGGAAAATTGGTGCACTGATTTTTCGCGACAACGAGTTAGTGGAACTCCTGTTATTACACTCAAAATGTATACAACCGCATGCACACACAAATAAGATAATAATTCTATTAGACAGGAAAGTAAAACAGATGGCTAAGACATATTTTAAAGATGAAGATATTTAAATGGTCTTTCAATAATTTTAAAACTGGTAATCTATTTCGGTTAAGTCGCTAACTAGTGAACTGTACTTCAACGACTGTGCATAAGTTTGCGAGTCCGAAGTGTAGTTCGGAATAGTTTGTGGAGTAGCTTAATGTGGCTGTTGCCTACCAGTGCTTTTGAACAGAGGCATAAGTACAAGGAACTTCTTCGCCTCTACGTAGGCCACCTCGTTCCTCAATAAGGAATCGGTGTATAGGCTCGTGTAACATTCATTTTAACCTTCCTGGGTTTTGTGTTTTAATTAAAGCTCGATTTGAAACCGAGCTAACATTACTGAAAATTTTAAATAGAGAAACTGAATCAAAGTTTGAATCTATAACTCTGCCTGCCTTCAGCAGGAGAGTATTTGATTATGTATAATTTTGTTTTTGAGTATATATGTGTTTCGAAATTTTCATAGAACCTGAAGATGGACAGTTGTCCGAAAAGCTGTTGGCAAGAGATTGAATGAAGAATAAAGAGAATGTTGAGGTTTGTTTTGGCACTGCAGTTCATCACCCCATTACGATAATCCTCACTTTTCAAGTATAAAATGGTCTGAGAAGCTTCCTTTCTAGCAGAAACCATAATACTAACAAATAAAGCAGTGTATGTTAAACAGGGGTGTCCTTTTGTATAGAAATTTGTCTCATTTTACTTCAAAGTTAATTAGTAATATATTTCGACCTATCTCATTATTTATTTTACAAAAATCAGTTCTTCCTACGTAAAATTATCTTTTCTTGTGAAACGTCTTTTCATTTAGAATAAAATTCACAGGTGCTCAGAGTAATGAGTTTTTCTTATGAACAAAAATACGAAGGAACACATACAAACTATGTATATATATACATATGCATATACAATCGAACCTCTGTTTTCGTATGCCTCTCTTTTCATACATTTCAGTTTTCATAGACTTTTTTTTATATGCAATTTTGGCTGTTATCGTACATTTCCTCTAGTTTTCATTCACTCGGAAACGCTTCATCCAGTGTGTTATACCGGGCCATATATCGAACGCCCAAACAAGCATCCCATCTTCTTTTGTGACCCATTCTGCTTTCATGTTCATTGTTATTGTACTATTTGATTCAAGTGCAACTGCTAAATAAGCCATTATGGGGCTAGAATTTAAGAATTTAAGAAAGAACTTGTAGCAAAGTGTTGGAATTTAAGAAAGAACTTGTAGCAAAGTGTTAGAGGAAGTTGCATGCCAATCTCAGTGAGAAAATGTCTACAACAAGCGTTGCTGTTAGTGAATTTAAGGCCAACAGAAGCTGCTTTGAAATATTCAGTAAATGAATCAGCGTACATAATGTGCCTACTTCAGGGATTAAGGACATGTTTACAAAGTGGAATGATGTAAAATATTTTGTGGAGAATCATCATCCCAATAAAGAAGTTGCAATCCATGTCTCCAACATGTTTAAAGAAACGCCAGAAACAGTCCCTAGACAATTTTGTTCTACGGTTACGACGCCAATCCAATGGAAGAAATATGACTCCCAAAAGGCAAACTTCTGTATATACTTGAGTAATATTTGACTGCATGTAATGTTCAACCACATTTTTACTGCATATATTAAGATTTCAGCATATATCCCTTATAATGTTGAGTTTTGATTCTGACAATAAGCCTAGGCTATGTTAGCACTCGCTACTGTAGCCTAGTCTAAGATTCTGACATCTAAAACTTAAAAGCTAAAAGCTTAGAATATGCCTATAAATGTATAAATAATAAGTATGTACTCATTTCCAATAATTATTAAACAACTATAATAAACAAAAGAAAAAAGCATCTGACCTACTTTGCGTACAGTACTTTTGTCAACACTAGGGAGTGCTGATAGATTGGCAAGCAACCTCTTTTAACTAGTGCACAGTATAGTAAACATGCAGTTTTATCTCTCTTCGGCCACTGTAAATACCGAACAGTATATGTGACCATTCATTTCTATTCTTTTATCTATCTTTACCTAATGGAGATACGTACTGACAGCTATAATGAAAAATATAATTACATTATAACAGAAGAATTCTATAAAATATTTGCTAGTTACGTTGACACCAGTCTTTGATTAATTTTCTATTTTTTGACATTTAATTCGGATTTTTTTTTTTCATTTAATGTATTGCATGACTTAAGTTTTTCAATTTACAGCATCATTTTACCAATGGAATAAAAAAAAAATACATGATTCTTTGTGAATCGTAAATGAAGAGTTATCAACTGACAAAATACAAATGGCGGCTAGTACTTTGTTTACGTTCGGGAAATAAAGGTTGCACTAATTATTGCCTAGAACAGCCATAAATTAAAAATAACACAGCAATAATAAAAGATTCTCAGATAAGTAAAACAACGTTTATACCTATTGTAGTGGTTATTATACAAAAATAAAAGTTTATAGACTCCTGTGGAAAGGAATGCCACTGTGTTCACTTCGTTGTCAGGAAATCCAAAGAATATGGTGTGCTTAGCCTAGTCCCTAAAGTTTCAATTAAGTAAAACAACATTTGTATTTATTGTCTGTTGTCGGGAAATCGAAAGCCTAGGCTTAGCCTAGTGCTAAACTCTTGCACATTTCCAAAATTAGCCTATACCACATGTAATGTTCAATCCCAAAATTTTAGGCCATAAAATTGGTCTTTAAATATCAAACCTTAAAAGAGTATATACAGTAAACAATATTTGAAGGTTTTTCATGAAAAACAATAAGAATGCAGTTTACATAGTTTTCAATAGACACCAAAAGCATTCAAAGTAAGGTTTTCTTAGGATTTTTGACGATTTTCAACAATTTTCCGGCTTACGACGCATCCCTATATATATATGTGTGTATATATATATATATATATATATATATATATATATATATATATATATATATATATATATATATATTATATATATATATGTATATATATATGATGTCACATTTGTCCTTTTGGCATTTGTTATTAAACTTTTTTATTAGAAACATTCCAAGTAAACGTACATATAGAGTAACAGACCAAAGATGTAGTACAAGTTGTTTTTCTGTTGAATGTTTTCCCCCTTATCCTTTGTATACCTCTAAAGTGTCAAAGTGGAGATGATTAGCCACTTTGCAAAAATTTCATTTTAATATCCTATAAGAAGGACCCCTTTCGACATTGCATCTTAGGCCTAAGCTGACCGAAGTACAAAACATGATAAGATGCTTGATCAATACCGACATCGTTCCTAGACAGAAACGAAAGCACCTTCAGGAACTATGCCCCTCTAATGCCTTTATATGAATTCGTCAGTCAGGTTTTCCCGAGAGCCATTAAGCTCCATCCTTTGTGACACACTCTCAATTCGAATTGTCTCATTATTGTTATCCCTTCTTCCTGAACATTACTGGCTGGCCTCTCAATGACCTTTCCAGGTACCTGCCCGGATTAGCAGCATACTCAATGAAGAATACAATGGCCAACCTCATTTAGAAGGAAATGTCAAAACATGACCAATGTTGAAGCCGATGTGGTATAAATACAGGCTCTGATAGGCTATAGTCTATTAGTGTGTTTTACGACATCACTCTGTCGTTTATCATGTTAGATGGGGGTCTCTCCTCCAGTCCCACTAGACATCTCTCTGATCCCGTCACTCAAGGCGGGCCTTGTCACTACCCGCCTTGCCCTCTGAGAGCTGATGTCTCAGTAAACCAAGAAGTGCTGTCTTCAACTTTGCTCTATGGTGGGAACTGTACGTGACGCTCCTTCCATTGATGTTCCCTGCTACAGGAGATTGGCTCTGATCTACACACATTTCGTAAAGTGATTGGGAGTTGTTTGTCCAGCCTCACCATTTTTCCTTGTACATGCTTTTTGCCACCTGTTCTCCTGTTCTCATAGCTACATACCTATTACCATGTCTCCTTCCAAGATTCTTGTGATTATTGACTGTGGTTGTAATATAATTGCTTGACAACTAATGTAAACACAAACACTACTATAACTTAGTGATCATATAGCAATACAGTGGATAGACTTTGTAGTGCTTTGTTCAGTATTAGACTCATTGCGTATAACGATTCTGTCATCGTTTGCTCATATGCTACAACAGTTTGTGCATTGCAGATCTGTGCTGCAGTGCGTACCTGTTGAGTGGAAGTCATCTATAGTTCATTAGTGCCAACCATCTTACTCACTGCCTGTGCCATATCCGGTCTAGTATCCCAGAAGCCTCAAAACCTTGCTTACAGTGCACCACCTTATATTGTCTAAGGATCCTGCTACTTAGCCTATTGAGGCATAGAGATTTTGCTTGCAGTCGTGTTGCACTTTATGTTGATATTGTAACCAGTAATGTAAAATTCCTGTAGTGATAGTTCTTGTATATTTATATAGATATTATATATTTATATATATATATATATATATATATATATATATATATATATATATATATATGTATGTATATATAAAAATCTATATATATATAAATCTATATATATATATATATGAATTGACAGTGAGGATTTAAACCAAAGACGAAGAAAACTATTGAGTTTAATAAGTGAAATTATAAATGTTGAACTGCCGTTTCTCGTCTTGAGAGGAAATCACCCAAAGAGCTGTCTTCGGATGTATGCACCACTTCCTCTCCACAGTAACTCATCTACCATATGTAAAGGACCTAAATAATAAAAAGAATATATGCTCTTGAAAAGAATCAATTTAACGTAAGAAATAAATCGACGAATTTAACGAGAAGGGAAAGAAATTCAGCAAGCTAGCTTCGTGAAAACATAAATTTCGTAAATGAACACTCGTTACTAAATAAGAAAAAATATATTTGAATTACGTTCGTAGTTAATCTTAGTCAAAATGAAACTCTACTGGTTTATAAACCAAAGGCACAAGTATAATGGTAATTATAATGATAAAATCCTTTAATTTAATTTTTCGACGTGTTGGCGACCATAATTTAAACTATAATAAGCGTAAATTATATCTAAGAAACAGATCAATCCTTTTGAGCCTGCATAAGGTCTCTCAACTGACTTACGTTTCTTTATATCCTGGTCTTTCGTGGTAAGATGATAAGTCCAGTTACTCGTGTTGCCTCTCTCCGAACATGAAATCCTATCGCTCGGCCTAGGTGGAGTTTATCCCTCCATGACACTTGAAAACTCCAGGGTAAAAAAATAATGTCAGAAAATCTCAAAGGTCTGGTGCCACTCCACTCCGGACTGCTTTCTGTGCTGGTCTCTGGACTGGAATCCTGACTCTCCTCCGCTGGAAAAACTGTCCTACTGGCATCTGCCTCTGGCCTGGATTCTGCACCGCTGAATATAAATACTCAAAAGGCAGAGTGAGTGGATATTTAACTGTCAAACAGTCAGTTTCAAGAACTATTCAGGCTCAAATAGTAAACAAAGTCGCAAATTATCCTATAACCATAAAACAAATTACCATTAAACAAATGCCCATAGTTCCAACCACCATCAAAGTAAACAAAAGACATAATGTACTTTTCAGTACAACAGAAATATACGAAAAGCATAAAGATATTTCTTTACACTCCACACCAAGGGTTCTACATTTAATGTTTTGTTAAATGTAGAACTCTGGAATAACTAGAAAAATTTCAGCCTTTTCTTTTACATTCCAGGCCAAGGATTCTACATTTCTATCCTTAGTAAAAAAAAAAAAAATGTAGGGACTAATCAAAATCCAAAATTATATATGAAAATATATATAATTGTGAAATGAGCAAAATTATGTAGAGTTAATAAACCCAACTATATACAGTTATGTTCCTGAAAGGTTCCTCAAATGTCACTGATCATACCTCGAGTCTTTTGCATGCTTTGCAGAGCAGCTTTCCTCTTGGGCCTCTCTTTATTCTGGGGCTTATCTTCCCCTAGGTTTGCCGTGGGATCGGTAATATTAACAGAAATATGATCTTTCAATGTTTTAATATTTGATTGTGACATTTCATTGCGCGTTAATATGGGGATTAAAGATGTGACGTGGCGTCGAACCATCTCCCTGTTTTTACCTTTAAGCAGAACAGCGTCAGTTACTTCATCAATTACGTTAGTTTTAATGTCTTTAACAACTGCCAATGGGAAATTAGTAGGTTTGCAATTCTCTTCTTTTATCAGTACAATGTCCCCTACTTGTAATTTTTTGTGGGTAACCGGCTTATATCTACTTTTATCATTGACAGCTTGAGTCATCAAATTATTCAAAAATTCTGCATTGTAGGTTTCTATCATATGCGTGCGCACTTTCTTCAGTTTCTCATAACTGGTTCTTATGGTATCAATAGGGTCAGTGTTTAAAGACCAATCAGGATCATTGCTAGTGTGAAGCGGCTGCATGGCTGGAATAAGATTCAAAGACACTAAGTCCAAGCCATGTATTAACTTCTCTGGGGTAATAGGGTCTGGAATTACGTCATCACTGGTATCTCTTAGACCTTCCGAGAAAGCAATAGGCCTTCGATTAACCAAGTGAATAGTTTGTGAAACCACAAACTCAAAATCTCTGAACTGAAGAACATTTTTCTTGATTGAGCAATGAAGCAACTGGCGGACCATCTTCACACATACTTCTACTAATCCCCCAAGAGGATGATGGCCTTTAAAATATTGCTCAAACTTTAATGGACGTACTCCTTGTTCTTCAAAAAAATTCTGGGTTTCTGGATCATTCAGAAAGTCAGTAATTATGTTAGCTCCTGCAACTAAGGATGAACCAAGATCAGATAAACATAATTCAGGCACTCCATATTCAAATGAATGAAGCTGTAAAGTTCTAATGAACTCACCTGAGGTCATGTCAAGACAAACTTTTAAATTAATAGCCCTCGACCGAAGGCAAGTTATGCAAAGAATCCAGACTTTCACCTTTTTGCTATTGTAAAGTACAAAGTAAGGGCCTATGTGATCTATGAATATTGTACGAAAGGGAACACTGGGTGGTTCTTGTCTGAATAACCTGTAGGGAGATTGATTTAGTTTAATAGCTCTCTACTTCAGTTTTCTACAAAGTATGCATTCTTGCAGGATGCGTTTCACAACAGAGAAACAGTGTGGAATCCAAAATTGTCTTCTTAATTCAGACAAAACCTTGTAACAGCCTGAGCGATACATTTTCTCATGCAAATCTAAAACAATTAATTTTGTGATGTAGCTATTCTTAGGGAGCAAAACAGGAAATCTGTAATTCTTATCATTTTTCCATCTTGAGAATTTGCTTTTCACTCTTAGAATTCCCTCATTATCAGGATATACATTGAGTTGATTAACAATGTTTGGGATATCTTTAACGAACTTAGAATCACTGTCAAAATACCTGAATATCTCGGGAAAATAAATGTGCTGTTCTATTCTAATTATGTAATTCATTGCCCTGGCATACAAGTTTTCGTCAAGAACTCTCAGGTTTCCATACCTCTCAGGATACCTGAAGTAAAGTTTGCATTTTAGGCTCCAAATAAACTTAAGCACGTACCTATGAACAGATACAAGCCTAGACAAACTGGAAAACCTGTTCACAGTCACCAAGTGCTCCGGTTCTCCCTTACCGGCTGCACCAGTAGTAATTTGGCCGGATTTGAAAGACCCAGAACACCCGCCTGTTGAAGCTAAATGTTCTGCACATTCCTCTTCGGTGGAGCCGAAATTAATTTGATTGTAATTCTCCGAAACAACATCCACTGGTTTTGCACTGGGGTTTGGTACAATGATATTGATTATATCACTGCAACTTGAATAGAAGTTAGCAGATTCTTTCAAAAACACTGGCCCAGAGAGGAAATTAGACTTAACGGTAGTTTTATATGAAGCTACACGAGTGACAAGGTCAGCTGGATTTTCAATGCCTGAAACAAATTGAAATCTTATAGGATGCGTCTCACACAAGGTACTTAAATGTTCTAACCTATTACGAATAAAGGTGCTGTGTTTATGCATCTTATCTAATTTATAACAATAGGAATTAATCCAGGATAAGGACACCAAGCTATCAGAAAACAGATGGAGTTCTTTGGTGTTGATTGCTTCAACACACGAGGGCCCAGTTAATTCCTTATAGATATCTATTAACACTTCTGCACCCAAAGTAATGGCCTGAAACTCAAGGGAAGGCATGCTCTTCCCAGATAATTGCTTGTTCACAAAACAGTTCTTAGCTAGAATAAAGTTCACTTCTAATGACTGGATATCCTGAATAAAGATAACAGTTCCGTATATATCCTTACTGCTATCGGTAAAAGCAATCAGTTTATATTCTCCATTTCTCTGGCCAACAAATCTTCTAATTCCGAGGCTGGGAGAGGAATTTGCCTGTCGACATATGTTTTTCCATTCTTTAATTTCTGCATCCGGCAATTTGGAGTCCCAGGTACAGGACGAATCACATTGTAATTTATGTAGAAAGAGCCGTTCTCGATTCAGAATGGGCAAAGTAAAGCCAAATACATCATAGTGACTGGCAATAGTTTTCAAAACATTCCTCTTTGTATTTGCCTCACCATCTAAAACTAGAGGCTTAGTGGATAGGGTATCATCAACTCGATCCCATAAGAGCCCCAATAATCTGACTGATCTGCTAGTTTTCTCTCCAGAGCTGTTATCAATTTCCTCTTGAATTTCAGTATCATTTGTTACAAACTGCTGAAGATAAAATTTATAGGGCTCAAATATTCCTTTTAACTCTTGAAAGGCCCACTTCAATTTTTCACTATTATTTGCAGTAATACTGCCATTATCCATATATATTAATGAATAAATGTGTCTTTTAAACAAATTTACCTGGTCATCATCATCAGTGTCAATCATCAAAATTTTATATAGTCCAAGTGATAATATGCATGGGGAACAAACAAGACCAAATGGAAGTCTTAAGCTACGATATGCAACAATACTGTAATCTCCTTTCTGTACATTACGATGCCATAGAAAAAGTAACTTGCTGGAATCTAGATCAGAGAGACATATGTTGAGAAAGGCTTTTTTAATATCAAAACACAGGAGTTTGGAATCAAAGCGTAGCTGTAATAAAGCTGTGGTGATCTTTTGGTTTAAACAAGGTCCACTCAACATAGCTTGATTGTGACTCATGGTTACTCCCTGTAAAGGATTATTTTCACATAAATTAGATAAAAATACTACTCGGCATTTTGTAGTGTCACGCTCTGGTTTAAATACTGCCATGTGGGCCAAGAAACTGTGATTTGGATTTTCCTCTAAGTACTGATCAAGGTTGTCAATTCTTTCTATAATACCTAGTTCAGATTGCTCTCTAAAGCATTGGTCGATTAATTTCAACTTTACTCCATCACCCTTAGAGTATCTTTGGAAATTTGAATTTAGAATTTTGTTTTAGTAGCTAGAGTTTTATTTTGCCCTAGCAAATGCTTCACTTTGTGATTCCAGATTAGTGGCATGATTAACCTGCCGTCTTCATTACGCCTTGTATTTTGAAGAACATAATTTATTATTCTTTCGTTTTCAACTACCTTACCGGGAAATATTTGCGTGTCATAATTCAAGGTATCTGTGCAACACTTATCAAGGATCTCTTGAGTAGCTCTTCCCAAGGAAGCATAGTTGATTCTCCCTGCATCGTTCACTATTGTTATCCTGCCTTCACTTTCAGTCAGATCATCACAATCTAGGAGAGGATCTAAAGAATTATGACTTGAAAGGGCAAGATCCTCACAGTATACAAAGGCACTTCAGCTTTTGTCTTTTCTTCCCCAAAACAAGGAGGGAGGTGCTTCAAATTGCTCCAAATTTGATCTGTGTTACCCACTAGCATTACACCTGCGGCAGTCAAGGAATAAACCGACGGTGCATCATTCTCATTACCCCCAAATGAAACTGTTGTTTCAGGAAGACAATAAGCAAAATTTGACCCAAGAATAAAATCTATGTTATTAATTTCATCTTTTCCGTCCTTCAAGAAATCATCAGCCAAGGAATATCCCCTGTTCATAAATTCCCGAACAATTTTCTGCAAGCCAGGCAATTTCAATGAAGTGTGAATAGAGGGCACACCCGTTGCTTCAATCTCGTAAATATGATCTCCAATCGTCAAAGGCACTTTGTAAGACTTAGTATGATAAACTTTTGAAGAGTTAAATCCATTGATTTTGATTCTGAGATCAGAATTTATGACAGGCAAGTTTTCATACTTTGCCCTCTCCTCTGTTTTGAAGTTTGACTGACACCCGCTGTCCCTCATGCAACGAATCTTTGTCTCTCCCTGAAGAATGCAAGAGAAGGTAGGGAGTATTGCGTGGCTACAGTCTGTGACTTTGAACGACTCAGAAAATTTCTCAACAAATATCATGCTTGAATTACTCTCCTTCACAACTCGATCACTTTGTTTAGAATTTTCCTTTTTCAATTTTACATTACTTTGACCACTTTCCCTCAGGACTCCACTGCTTTCTTGGCTCATGCATAGAAACTTGAAGTGCCAAGCGTCACAATCGCAACGCTTCCGGAAGTGAAATTTGCAGGTATCCTCATTATGATCCAACCTGCCGCATTTTATACAAGCCTTCAAATTTCTTAGCTTGTTGATTTTTAACCTAGGTTCAGGATACTTTTCACACTTGTGAATGGGATGAGAGGAGTCACCATCCTCATTACATAAAGGACACACTTTGAAAACGTTGAGTGACGGGCCTGTTTGGTAATTAACATTTGCAGCAAAACTCGTAGCTCTCTTAGGACAAAGTTCTCTTGTTTTCTGCTTAATTTTATACTGTCGTTGGCTGGTTAAGTACCTTTCAGTGGCTTCAAAAAATTGATCTCCTATCTGATAAGATGGCCTGGTTTCGTTGGTGATATTAATCAAATGAGACTGGAAGTTCTCATTCAAACCATGCCAGGCAAAATACTGTAAAATATCCTCTGAGGTTATTTTCAAAGCGCTAATGGATCCGCAAATAGAATTAATTTTCCCTATGTACTCAAACGGTTCTGTATTGTAATCAAGCTTCAGATTCGACATTTGTTTGATGACGTTGAATTTTCTAGTGACGGGAGAGGCTAAAGCATTCAACAAAAGCTCTCTTGCTACGTTATAAGAATGCTGTATGCTGTCCAGGGAATTTATCAAAGATAAGGCACGCCCTGAAATTTGCTGTTTCAAAAGTAAGAATTTATCGTAGTCAGAATAACTGAAGCGTTTCGTCGTATCTTCAAATTGCTGAAAGAACCTAATAAGATCCTCTCCCTCTTCACTTGTAAATTTAGGTAAAGGGGCAGTTGCGCTCTTAAGCATGCTGCTCAATGTGCTTCTAGAAACTTCTGGACTGGAAGAATTTGGACTGGATGTAGCCAGATGAGACAGAGTAGACAAACATTCACTGATCTTATCTTCATACTTACAACATTCTTCAATTTCTTTATCATTTTCAGCTATGGCTTTCGTCTCATCCTCGGAGTTTAATTCCCATTTCAGGGTTCGAATGACCGAGTCGGCCTTTTCAAGCTCATCCTTGAGTCTTTTCAATTTTCTAACAAGGCAGTCTCTCTCCTGAGGAGTATTATTACCAAAACTGTCTAATTCAGAATGAACACGGTTGACCTGTCCTCGATAGTTAGCCCTAGAACTAATCAGAAATTTCAAGTCTTTTGACATGCCTGCGATCCCCTTACAAACCTAAAGAAATGAATACAGTATAGAAAGTCGCAAATGACTCACTCAAAAAAATTGAACTAGACCTCCCGACAGAAAACTGCTCAAGGGGCACAATGAAAAGTCGTTAAGACCTCTAACTAAAAGTAACCAGTTGTTAAAAACAACCCTAAATCACCAAAACAATTTCGAATGGCCGAGCGGATAAGAAAACAAAGGACGGAGAAACGGCAACAACTAGCAAATAACCAACATGTCCCTGTTCGGGCGCCATATGGTAAAAATTATGAATTGACAGTGAGGATTTAAACCAAAGACGAAGAAAACTATTGAGTTTAATAAGTGAAATTATAAATGTTGAACTGCCGTTTCTCGTCTTGAGAGGAAATCACCCAAAGAGCTGTCTTCGGATGTATGCACCACTTCCTCTCCACAGTAACTCATCTACCATATGTAAAGGACCTAAAATAATAAAAAGAATATACGCTCTTGAAAAGAATCAATTTAACGTAAGAAATAAATCGACGAATTTAACGAGAAGGGAAAGAAATTCAGCAAGCTAGCTTCGTGAAAACGTAAATTTCGTAAATGAACACTCGTTACTAAATAAGAAAAAATATATTTGAATTACGTTCGTAGTTAATCTTAGTCAAAATGAAACTCTACTGGTTTATAAACCAAAGGCACAAGTATAATGGTAATTATAATGATAAAATCCTTTAATTTAATTTTTCGACGTGTTGGCGACCATAATTTAAAACTATAATAAGCGTAAATTATATCTAAGAAACAGATCAATCCTTTTGAGCCTGCATAAGGTCTCTCAACTGACTTACGTTTCTTTATATCCTGGTCTTTCGTGGTAAGATGATAAGTCCAGTTACTCGTGTTGCCTCTCTCCGAACATGAAATCCTATCGCTCGGCCTAGGTGGAGTTTATCCCTCCATGACACTTGAAAACTCCAGGGTAAAAAATAATGTCAGAAAATCTCAAAGGTCTGGTGCCACTCCACTCCGGACTGCTTTCTGTGCTGGTCTCTGGACTGGAATCCTGACTCTCCTCCGCTGAAAAAGGAAAAAAAAAACTGTCCTACTGGCATCTGCCTCTGGCCTGGATTCTGCACCGCTGAATATAAATACTCAAAAGGCAGAGTGAGTGGATATTTAACTGTCAAACAGTCAGTTTCAAGAACTATTCAGGCTCAAATAGTAACAAAGTCGCAAATTATCCTATAACCATAAAACAAATTACCATTAAACAAATGCCCATAGTTCCAACCACCATCAAAGTAAACAAAAGACATAATGTACTTTTCAGTACAACAGAAATATACGAAAAACATAAAGATATTTCTTTACTATATATATATATATAAATCTATATATATATATATATATATATATATATATATATATATATATATATATTAATAATACATTCTAAGAAATGTCAGAGCACATCACCTACATTCTAAGAAATGTCAGAGCACATCACCTTTTATATACATATATATATATATATATATATATATATATATATACATATATATATATATATATATATATATATATATATATATATATATGTTATATAAAAGGTGATGTGCTCTGACATTTCTTAGAATGTAGGAGTCATCAGTTTAGCTTCTCCTTGGAGACAGTGGTCCCAATGTTGGACAAGGCGTGATGTCAAAATTGCTACCTGGGCAGATCAGTGCCACGTCCTATCGCTATGGGCGCTTGATGCAGAGGTGCCTTATGTGTGAGGTGGTTTCTTAGGCGTGAACAATGTGTGTGAGTTCTTGCGTACGTGCGAGCTTTTTCCCTACATAACGAGATAGTAAGGTAACCAAGGTGAGAGATCATTACAGAGGTGGCAGAGCCAAGATGGCTTCTGCAAAAGTACTTTTTAAAGTGTGTGAATAGGGGGTTGAAAGGGTAAGCATACTTATTTATGGCCAAAAGTGTGGCTTGATTGTATTTGAATATTTATTTCAAAGATGTTCTATTTCATATGATCTTTTGATTTTAATTTATAATCTTTGCTTATCGAGGTGTTCTCCTGTCTTCTAACAGGCGGTTCTGAGAAAGGGGGACTGAATATGGTGACTTAATTGATATGGGAACTTAACTAATGTTTCATGGTGTTACTATGGAGATTGTATTATGACTATGCCTAGTTTCATGACTAAGATATTGTTGATTATTGTAGTAGAAATATGGAGTGGGTTATTTGAGTTCAACATTTCATTTAATCATTTTGCTAAGAACCTGAGTTATTTAGTTTATGCCTTGCTCTTAAATAAATATATTTTTGTAGTTCACGAGTCTGATTTAATGGCCTTAGACAATGGAGCGGTGGGGGTTGTTGTAAAGAGAGAGAGAGAGAGAGAGAGAGAGAGATGTTTTGTGGAGGTAGAGAGAGAGAGAGGGGGAAGGGGGAGGGAGTTGGTGTTAGTGTTGGAGTGAGAAGAAATGGATGTTGGGTGTTGCCAGTGCCTTAGATGCACGGTTCATTGTTACTTTTTTTAAGATAGAAGTACCGAGATATACGATCACGGTTAAAGTTGGTGGCAGCGGTGTTTGAACCATTGTTACGCCTTTTGTGAGATTAATGGCATCTTAAAGAGACTGTTTTCAGAGAGTCTGGTTGTGAAAATGTGTTAGGATTTCGATTAATAGGTGACAGGGAATAAGAATTAGTGAGCCGTTGGTTGTGGTACTGAGAGAAGAAATTCACTTGTGATCAGCATTTTGCCACCATGAGAGTCTGCCTTCAAGGATGTCTCACTCAGTCGATATCTGTGAGTCTGTGTGTTTACTAAGTGCTCGCTGTTCGAGTATTGGGTCGTTCTTACACATGCAAGTATGTGTGTATTAGCGTGTTTTTACATGTGCGAGTCGGCGATGTGGTGTTCTTTCATTGACGGCGTGAGTGTTACTTTTTTTTATGCCCTTGTGTTTTTTTTTTCTCTCTATCTTTCTGACTTTGTGTGGGAATCATTTTTGAAGTTAAAGAATCAGTTCAGATCACCATTTTTTTTTCATAGGAACAGAACGTGATGAGTTTTTTTTCTTAGCACATGTTTAAAAGCGATGCATTCGTCTTCTTTTTAATACATATGTATGCATATGTAGGTTTTCATACATGCAACTCAGTTCTTGGGGAGCTTAGATTGCATTTTTTTTGGCCCTTGGAGACAGCGCCTCTCATGCATACGCACTCAGCACATTTTTTTTTTTTTTTTTTGCTGAGCGACCAAGGGGTAGCACCTAAGGGAGACTAGTGTGATTCAGGAGGTACTGTCAGAGGGAGGGTGAACCTTTTATTTCTTTGTGCCGGGGTTAGGGGGCGAGTTTGGCCTTGAATAGGAAAGTTCAATGCCACATCAGCTGATAGCCACTGAGAGATGATGTGATATGCCTGTAGGGTTTCTTTTAGAATGATTTTTGTTCTTTCTCTTGAGTAAAGAGAACATGAATATGAATATGGTGCAAGTTTTCCTTGCGCTTTGGAGAATGCCTTTATGCAATGTGTTCGGTGATAACAATGTTGGTGATGATACTGGACTTATGGGGGAATGGTAATATTAAAGCTCTTACTGGTGATACTGGAGATATTTTACGGGAGATATTTACGGAGAATTTTTACGGGAGATATTTACGGAGAATTATTACGGGAGATATTTACGGGGATTCTGTTGGAGTTCATGGTGGTAACAATTTTGGTGATACTGGCGAGTACTGATATTGGTGTTATTTCTGAGACTAATGAATACTAAGATACTAAGGGTGGTGATGTTTGTGAATATGGGAAGGTACTAACCACAAATATTTAATGGTGTTTTATTGGAGGATATTGTGTTAATGCTTTAGATGCACGGTTCATTGCTACTTTTTTAAAGATAGAAATATAAAGATCTACGATCACGTTTAAATATGTATATATATATATATATATATATATATATATATATATGATATATATATAAGTTGTGACATAAAAGACTTGTCTGCTGCTACCCAAGCTTATTCAACTTAGACTTCAGTAGATTATTACCTGAAACAACCATGAATATAATTAGCAATGACCCCATAATAAGTGTAATATAAACTATATAAGATCCCTAAAGTAAATCTAATTAAATCAAATAGATACAAAAGGAATAAACAAAAGGAAATACAAAAGAAAAAGGAATTACTTGGTACAATGCTCTGACTGTCCCTCCATCAGTAAGTAAACAAAGTATGAAAAGATCACCAGACAAACAGTTCAGCACGAGGTATGAAAGAGCAAAAGAACAAAACAATTTTATAACATTATATGTATATATACATATATATATATATATATATATATATATATATATATATATATACATACATACATACATACACTCCACACACCCAGTGCAGTCAGCAGCTCCTTATCTGCTAAGCTGCTTTTGTCCTTTGTGTTCTCATGTGGCTGCAAGCTACACACAACCTCACAGCATTGGAGTATATCTCCCCTCCCTGATCCACATCCTTGAAGAAGATGGTATAGTATGGGTGTAGTTGGCAGTCAATTTGGTCTCTTTTACTGTATTTTGTTCATTTCTGTCTGTGCGAATGTCCATAGCCATCCCTTGTCATCCACCCAACAACCGTGTTACCCTATTCTATGAAGCTAATCTAATTTAAGCAGCGTGGTTCTTTTGTATGTGATTTACTAGTGCTCATTGCTTGAATGACATCCCGGTATTACCAGTTGCTAAGTAAATTTACTAGGGGAGATAACGTGAGTCGGTGTCAGTGTTTCACACCCTCCCATTCCATACAAGAACTTTCTGTGAAGTAGTTTAATCACTTCTTACCCTTTGAGGGATATCTGGATACGTAAGATTTATGTTGAGCAAGTCTGAAGATTTGGCGTCATCACCACATTTGATCAGTCCTTTATGTGTCACACGTGTTTCAGGTATCCAATCACCTTCATCCCTGCTGTGAGAGGTGGACTTCTTAATCTTAAACACTCTGGGCACCCTCCATTCGTGCTTCAAGTCCTCAGCACGTATCGGCAATCCAATCACGTGATCCCAGTGCTACAAGCAGCTGTTTTCTCAGTAATAAGTCAGACCTTGAGAGTCCTAGCACCCTCATGGTGCCCATGAATACATCCAGTAATTAACTTGTAAATATATTCCCTTTGAATTTGATCCTTAGAATTTCCCTTACATTTACCCTTGAAATCTAATCTCGGCCCTAAGCCATACATTCTGAACATGAACAGGATCCCATCCAGGCCTTCCTTTTGATTAATTAAGTCAGATGTGTTTAATCACTGTGCATGTAAAAAGAGGCTAGATTCATGATAGTGGCGACCTCTGCAAAGAATTTCTCATGCAATCAGTGCAATCTTGGTGTCAACAATTAGCAACTGCTAGAGTTGATTTCATGGGGGAAAACGGACCTAAAATTCCAGAGCCATTAAGCTCATATGAGCAAAGGAAAGAAAGAAACCTCCAACAACAGGTATTTATTGTTAGGGAGGAAAACCAAATTTTGACTGCCACCTTTTCAGTTAGAGGTAGGAAAAGCTTAGGATTGCGCACATGCCAAAATTTTAGCTACAAGAGAGAGAAGTTTCAATCACTAACCTTAACTTTTTTTTTCTGTGCTATGCAAGAAAGCATGAGGTAGCTAGGAAGTGTTATAAATACCAGGAAACAGTGCTAGGTTTCCTTTGCATAAGAGAAATCCCTAAAATCTCATGTTGAAAGAGATTGTGTTAGTTAGGCGTACAGACCGATCTGAGTTGGGTTTTATTTTAGCACGTAAATATGCTTTTGTGTCGTTTAACATTAGCACAGAAAGTCTGGTCACTCTCATTCTCTCTATCTCTCTCTTTCTCTGCCTCCACGTGGCAGACTAGTAGGAAGAAGCAGGGAAGAAATAGATATAAAACGCATTAAAGCTACTCCTTGAGAAGAATTACCTCTAGGGAGGCAGTAGGAAGAACCACATTATCTTGAATGTTCATTCATTTATTTTTTATTTTTATTTTTTTAAGTGTTGCTTTGAAATTGCTAGATAACATCACATGAATATATCCCTTCTTGTGTAAGTCTATGAATAAAGGAAAACTTTTACTTTAACTTGAATGAATTAACAAAATAAGTAATAGCGTTTTAGACAAATGAGGTAGGGTCGGCTATTCAGCGACAAATTAGCACAGATGACAAAGGACAGAATTTGTTTGTTAATGTAATCGTTGTTTCTTTCCCACACAGAAGGCTCAGATAAATAAAACGAGGGAACAAGAGAGAAATTGCATAAGCAGTGGAGAGAAGAGCATCTTGTGGTTCACATACTGCTTATCACATTCATTTGTGTTGGTATTTTTTGTATGGGGCCCAATAGGCATTCCCATGTCATTATTCATATTACCCTAACACGAGCCCAAAAGACTTAGACTGGTGGACCACAGAGCAAATATTTACATCAGCGTTGAGGTACATATATGTTCCATATAAAGAACATGGAATTTAAAGATAATTATTATGCGTCTTTTTAAGTCATATTTTTCATTACTCACATATTTTACTCGCATCATCGTATGCACATATTTCCCACCATTCGCAGAGGGAGGTAGATATTACCGTGCAAATTTTATTTTCGGAGACAAGTATTCCCATTCTTGTGGACTCCATATGCAATGTAACAATTATTTTTACGTCTTGAGATACACAATGTGGCATTTTTGTGTATGCATACCTTGTCACAGGGATTGATTGCTTGATTTTGGTTCCGTGCAGCCAAAAAGTTTTAAACCCTCAAGACAAATAAATCTGTGGCATCTTTTATGGGCGTAACATCACAGTGTGTTGGCTGCCTTTTATTTTTCAGTCGGTTGACTTCTTTTGTATTTTGGTAGTCCGTGCAGCCAACATTTTTACGCCCTCAGGAAGAATATTTAGGTCATTCAGTGGAATTCAAGGCATAGTAGTCTTGACAGCACAAACCAAGTCTTCTGTGACGATTGATTCTCCTTCGGGAATCCACTCAAAATCACTGTAATTTGTGATTCGTCGGCATCGAGTAATTCTGCCTTCTTCACTGTGCAGAGAATTTGTAATCCATATAATAGGATCTTACGTCCTAGAGGCGTTTTATTCCACCTTAGTGGCATCCAAAATTGGTCTTATTCCTGTCCTTTGAGGATACCATTCCCAGGTGCAGTACCTGGCCAAGAGCCTAGAGCTTGCATATTCCACAGCTTTGCGCCTACCATTCCTAGAACTCTTGGCCCCATTCCTAGTCCTCCCAGGGACTGCATTCCCAGGGCTTAGTGCCTGTGTTTACCCTTAAGAATTCCTGTTCCTCCAAAATGACAAACAACCCATTATTAGAGGAAATTAAAACTTTTACTGAAGCATGGAAAGCCGAAGAACAAAGGGTCAAAGGGACCAAGAATTAGCCATCTGGGTAGCTGAGGAGAGAGAAAAGGCGCAGGTGAAGGAGAAAGAAAGAGCAGAAAAGGAGAAAGAAAGGGAATTCGAAGAGAAAAAAGAAGCAGCAGAAAGGGAATTCCAAGAGAAAAGAGAAGTAGCAGACAGGGAATTCCAAGGGAAGAAAGAAGCTGCCGCAAGAGCGGAGAAGGAGAAGGAAAGAGCAGAAAGAGAGAAAGAAAGGGAATTCCAAGAGAGAAGGAAAGCCACAGAAAGGGCAGAGAAGGCAAAAGAAAGAGCTCACCAACTGGCTATGGCCAACACTGGCATAAAGCCCTCTACATCCAGGTCATCACACTCCACCTTTAGTAGTATGGGCACCCTCATCCGACCATGGAACAAGATTGAGCCGGAGGCTTGGCTCGACCACGTAGAAAAGGTCCTGGATAACTTCCAACCTCCTCCAGCTGAAGTAGGCCTCATCTTGGGAAAACACCTCAATGGTAAGGGGGCAATAGCCTTCCAGGCCCTCCTCATTTACGAGCAAGGAGATCTCGTTAGCGTAAGGGAGGCCATTGCCAAAGCCTTTGAAATTACCCCCAACAGGTGGAGACAAAAATGGAGGAGCATACTAAAGGAATCCGGGCAAATGTGGTCAAAATGGGTGGCGAAGAAGACACCTGCCCTCCAGCAGTTGACAAGGGCCTCCAACGCTGCCTCTGTGGAAGAGATCCTGGAACTTTTTCAGTTGGGGGATTTCCTGTCATATGCCTCTCCTGAGCTTGCTACTTGTAGGATAAAAATCCAAAAACAATTGTAGAGTGCTGTAAGTGGGTGAATGTCTGGAACACGCACCACCCACTACAGAGTTCATTAAGTAAGAAAATCTGCCCTGTTGCTCCTTCTCTTGCCAACTTTCAGACAACGCAGTGCTAAAATATTCTGTCACGTAAGCCCATGTGCGGGCATTGTAACAAACCTGGGCACTCTTCAGAACAGTGCCACTCTAAAACAGATCTTCCACAGTCGACCCCCGCCCACCCTCAGAATGGAAATCACCAAAATAATAAGAATAATGGCCTTGGCAGTGGAATAACTGGCCAAAGCCTGATTTTAACAGGAGCTTCTCTGACTTGTGCAAGATGCATGGACACACCTCTTTCCTGGGCTCATTACACAAAGAAGGCTGCCACTCCCACCATTGCCATGGCAGTGACGGATCAACTCTAGCCCCCCATCTCAGGGCTCCATATTTGTTGCACCTCCCAGAGGTCACTCTACTGTCCATCAGGTCCGAGCATTTGACAACTTTGATGCACAGCTATCCATAATTCGAGAGGATAGAGTTCCTCATAGAGCAATGATTGAGAGGCATAAATTAGTTAACGATTAAGAGCCTCAACCACCTTTAAAATGTTCCTGCCCACCATCCGGTTGAGGATCACATGACCTTACCGTTTGAAAATATTTACTTTGGAGGTGACTAATGAAATTTGTTGCAGTCATGTAACGCAAGTGCCTACACCTATAGACTCGCAACCAATCGGGATATATGAGGTGCTGAGAGTAGGAATGTGGTCGCCTCACACAATGTTGAACTTTTACCTAAGGGACATTACTCATAGGTCCTTGGACATGTTTTCCATGGGTCCTGTGTGGCTGCTCAACAAGCTGTGTATCTCATCCAGTTTGCCTAGTGAGACAGGTAGCATCTGGTCTAAGATTTACAGTAGTATGAGTGAAAGTGTGTTTGTGTGTGACTGGCCTCCCTCCTTTCTCCTTCTCGTACCTTCTTCTCACAGCAAGAAGAGGATACGTTTCCAGACTGTCATACACTGGATGGACAGAGATCCAGGTGAATGGCTTTCTATTTTTTCATTGTTATGATCAAATAGAAGCAAATCCTACCCTCTCTCTAGCAAGGGGAGAGAGGGATGGACAATAAAACTAACCTTTTACTTATCTTTATTGTCCCCAACACAATGTTCTTCAAAGCGTTTTTGGGGTTATGCTGCTTTCACACCCATTTTACTACAAAAAACAGTAGTTTGGTCTGTCTGTCTGTTGTCTGTATGCACTTTTCATCGGTGCAAAATCCAACATAAGTGCTTAACAGCTGATGGACCAATTTATTAGCATTAGGGGTTAAAGAGGGATAAAGGAGAGAGTCTTTCTCTATTCAATAACTACCTAACTAACAACACCAAGCCATTTTCAAATCGTTGCTGAATATGGTAAGATACAGGTGAAAATTACATGTGGGAAAACTACTGCTTGGTTGGTAGTTTACAGTAAACATTGAATTGTAAATTCTTACATTCTGACAAGTAGGGCAGGTACAACAACATAGGAAATAACAAGAAAAGGAAATAAAAAGTTCAAGCGTTATCTCAGCAAAAAAAATGCACCGGTTTTAGATGACAGTTACTCTAGAGTACAGTCACATCGTCCGGGGCCGTGGCACCCTGCCTCACCACCCGGGTACCGGGCCCCATTAACTGGTTACTTTGAAAAACCCAGAAGTCTGACAGTCGGGCACACTTTTGTTCCCCTGATCAGAGGCATGGCACTGATTCCTCTGCTCAACATTGCACTATCAGGAAAAAGTCACAGGTGAGGCGAACCTCCAGTCAGTTAGGAAGTCTACTCACATCCTTGCATAGATTATTAAGTCTTCCTATGTAAAGACCGATGGTATGTATTGGTATAAGAACAAGTGACAAATTTTTAAAGTGATTTCTATTTTTCCTAGCATACAAACCTGAGGTCTTTGCATAAATTGCCCACCTCTAGCCACCCCTCATTCTGTTACCTGGGCTATAAGGAAAGTGGTTACGCGACTCAGAGAAGGGAGGTAGTGAGGGTACCCACCTATACACACCAAATTCTTATTGCAAATAGTTTTCCACCTGTATCTGTTGGAAATGGAGTAATTTTTAATCAATATATTAGCTCCGACCCCACAATACATAAAGTATAGGCATACAGCGAAATGGACACGTATAGCATTTGCATATACACATACATTGTGTCGATGGCCATAGTCGATGTAAAGCCACTTATACCACAGAGAATAAAAATAAAATTTGTGGGCATGTAGCCTATGGTACACAGACCAATCACAGGGCTGTATCAGCCTTACACGCAGCTGCTCGCAATGATTATATTGAAAATATGTTTACAAAAGGGATAACAATTATATTACAGTAATGAGTAAATATTAGGATGCTTTAGCATTTCTATGAAAATGAACGTTATGGAAAGAAGGCATCATAAGATACTTAACGGAATAAGAAAAAACAGAAAACAATAAATGGTGGCTGAAAAAGTTATATATAAGATGATCACAACCAGTCTGCGAGTAGCCCATGATTCATTTGCTTTTGGGGGGATTCTTGTAGATTACCCTGTTGGACAAAAGGATACATGAGAGTTAGTAAATTCTCTCTCTCTCTCTCTCTCTTTCTTTCTGTGTGTGTGTGTTGTTAGGAGAACAATCTAACGTCGACAAAATTCATAAAAATCTCGATTACCTTTGATTAAAACTAATTACTAAATTTCAATAACAATATGAATAGGTCTATGCTTACTCTGCAATGTTAGTTTACCAAATAGAAAATTTTCTTAGACACTACCATCACCACAACAAAATAAAAAATAACAATGATAAGAATAACCACAATAAAACGGCTAAATGTAAGATAGGCTTATAATCCAAACGTCATAAACTGCGTTAACCGACAAAAAGACATAGTACATTACAGGTTTACGTCAATGTTTATGATCCTATTATTTTAAAAGGAGATAATGTCCGAAAATTCTCAGCAAACTATATCCAATATGACTCGCACAGCCTATCAAACTGTAACTTTACGTTAAACATAGGCATATTCTGGTTTACTATGAGATTCAGGGCTTCTGTAACACGGTTTTTTCGCAATAACTTTTTATCTATGCATTTCATAAATATAACCCTTATTCAGAATACACATTATATCTACACATAAATTTTGACTATATTTTGCATTACGTAGGTTGAATAAATTTGGTACTTATAATGTAAAAGTGACTTTTTTTTTAAGACGGGCTCACTCAGAGAAAAGGTTTCGAACGCACTCGTTACGTAACTTATGACAGCATTTCTTCCCTCTTTCTCGATGGATGATTGGCTATACGTAACGAAGGCTATACCTCTGGCAACAATGACATAAAAAATTAAATACAAGCAAAGCAGTACACCTTTATGAACTCTTAAATCTCTCCACTGATAATTGTCATAATGAACAAATAACAAAATATGTTAATAAATACAAAAACACTTCGATTATCAGTCTAACTCCCAAAATAAATTTCTTAAGAAACTACAGTCTACTTTATAGGTCACAAACAGATTGACAAGATGTAAAGAATAATTGGAAATTTTCAAAAACATTGTAGACAAGCTTGATTTGATAACTGCTATATCCAGTGTCAAGCAATTTTTATTTATTGGCTATCTACCTATTTACTGAAGAAAAAAAATAGCCGGTACCGTATTTTGGCTTTAAACCTTGACCAATAATTATCATCAGAATGATGGCTTCGTGAGGCTCCACCCACTTTGGCCTCGTTATTATTCAGGATAACACTGAAGGCTATCATGGGCATTGTTGGATTAGAAAATTTAACTTCTGGCTATAAAGCTTATTTCTCGAGTAGTTGTAAGAAGTGCTAAATGATCCTCAAGGATCCCAGCAGTTGCCCTAAACGTAGTATTACTACGCTAGCACAGATACCCCACCCACATCTATGTATCGTTCCCCCATTCATAAAGTCTTTGTCATGTTTTTTCACTGTGCGATAAGCCATGGCCTCCTCAGAAATTAAGTTTAACATTAGATGATAGGTTATTTCATTAAGTCGTAAGACAAATGCAGTTTTGCAACCATTGGGACAATTCCAAATCCTATTAGCCATTCTTGACTGCTATGGGTTTCAGAGCTGATCGAACAAGGTGGGCGGGGCAACATTTCGACAAATGGTGTTTACCTTGCTTACGTAATGAATGTTTTTCGACTCTTGGCTCGTAATCATTGGCCATGGCGTCGGCTAGAGAATTTATACTCTATAAAAATTAAAACTATTGGGTTTAGGTTATTGATAATGCTGACAAAATTTGTGTGCTTGTAAAATATACATATGTCAACTTTCAGCTACATCCAATGCTTTGATAAGGAGCAAAGTCCAAAAAACCGTGTTACAGAGGCCCTGAATCTTATAGTAGTAGAGTGCAGTCACTACCGTGGCCGGACAGTTTGCCTACGGACAGTTTGCCTATAGACAGTTTGCCTACCGGACATTTTGCCTACGGACAGTATGCTTACCGGACATTATGCCAACTGGACATTATACCTATGGACAATATGCCTACAGGACATCATGGCAACGGATATTTTGCAATGCTTAAAAGCAACTGTGAAACTGTTTGAATTGAACACTCTATAATAAATTGCGTATTCTTTATTTGCAATTTAAAATTAATAATGTTATTTTATTCCCATATATATATATAATATATATATATATTATATATATATATATTATATATATATATATATATATATATATCGCTTTTCCTTTGTCATTTAGATTCAAACTAAAGAATTAACTCAAAATTGGCTCGTTATTGCGCTTAAAATTACCATGTATATAAAAAATTCTCAAATTCATGTCTATATTGAATAAATTATATATAAATAAGAATTATTTAATCAGATCCAATAAAAAAGGTCTAAAATGAAAGGATATATTTAGAAAATTTTATAAATTGTGAGCAATGCTACGAAGAAACCTAAGAACCGGGGCGATGTCATACTTTTCTACCAAGTCTTTCATTCGTTGCTTCGTTCTTATGCTTTGTGACACAGAACACCAATGGCACTGTTTTTGATTCAGTTAGCATGGCATGAATAGTGTAAAGTTGGAAACCGTCAGGGGCCGAATCAAATGTTCCATCGCAAAACAAATGTAATTTCCTCTCAAGAACATCAAGGTTTTTCGGGGTTGTCAAAATTACCATTTCAAGATTCTCGTCTCGTGTGCCAAAAAAGGTTCTCCTCTCGTCGTTACTTTGAGTTTTTCGGTAATTATATTTCCATCTGGAGCACTCCTTTGTCGTCGCACCAATCGTGAAAGAGCCTCTTAATTAGGTAGGGCTCCTGAAGCATCCAGAGGAAAATGCGTAGTTTCTTTTTGTATAACAGATGATGTGCACTCGTCCGACGAACTCGCTCTTTTCTTGATTGCATTAACAGTCTTTATGGCAATAAGTCTGGCTGTGCTCGAGGGATGGCTATGTTCTGTGACAAGTCCTTCTATTATGTCGTTTTTCGTCTTCAAGGACGCATTGCACTGTTTTCTCTTCTCGCATCGCCAGCATGTGCTGGTTCCACTTATTTTGTTGATTACATACGCATGACCTTCGTGAAGTAGTTTTCTGCCTCCTCTTGAATTCGTGACGAACTCCATTTCGATGGGCATATGTAAAAAAGAAAAGTGATATTTTCAGTGATATTTTCAGATAGTTACAACAAATAGTAAAAATCTGTGAACAAGGTACATTTTTTTAACACTTTAAAATAAAAGCTTTGTGGAATAATTCCACACGACACAGTTTCAAATATACCCAACTTGGCAGTGACGACAGACAACCGATAAATAATTGAGAAGGTAGGGTAGTCAAGTTTTTACCAGTTCTGCTAAAATGACGAATGTGCCCATTGGAATTTCCAATATACCCTACTTGGCAGTCAAGAAAAACTGCTGGTAAACTATTGATGAGCGTAAGATCAATTAAGAGCCAACTAGGCAGCGAAGGCAAACAACTGGTAAACTTTTGACAAGCGTAAGAACAATAACGAGCCAATTTTGAGTTAATTCTTATGTTTGAATGTAAATGACAAAGGCAAACTGTCTATAGGCAAACTGTCCGGGTACCGTCACTACTTGTCACCCCTCCGAATGTGTGAACGATTGCGATGAAATTGATTTTATGATTATTAAAATGTAGTCAAATCTCTTAAAATCAATATGAAATACCACTCGGCATAGCTCTGAGAAAGTCTTTGCTTTTAAGTTTAGCATAGCCAACACGCTTGACAATATCAGACAGTAATTATCATGGGCCTGTAAGTCAAGTGCAACGATTCAAACGCAAGGCATTCATTGTGTCACCTCCGTACTTAGGTGAACTTCATGTACGAAAAACAACATTGCAACAACGCAGAACACTCCTGGCTTCATTCATATTTTCCTGCTTTTCAACCATTTTATGGAGATGGTGTTATGATTTTCAATTTAGGGGATAACATAAAGTTTCCTTTTGATAATCAGCAGAATATATTTTAGTTCGGTGAAATAAAAACATTACAAAATTAATGAAGATGACCACATATTAACCCACTTTTCGAAACCATTGCTAACCAATCAGTTTCAGGGGGTGGTCGTAAAGTAAACAAAGAATGGTAGATTTTGCATATACAATGTACAGAAAACTGGATTACTCTGAAGAGACTATAGCGCATTTTTTATTTGTTTCACGTGTATCAGAGCAGCCAACTGCCGCACAGTTATTTGGCTTTATCATTGATAGAATGAATGAATAAATGGAAAGATATGATGGCAACTGCCAGTCTTGTTGTTTATCTTACCTCTATGGGAAGCAAACTAAAGCACTGTTTTGGTTAACCTCCTGTGTGAGACCATGGAGGGCGCATCATGACTTCACAGTATTGGTGACGCGAATTTACTAAAATTGTAATGTAGATGATTTCATGCATTCATTCATAAATATCATTTAGCATCAAAGCCTCAGTTACGACGGCAAGTATATTTATTTCTTCTTGATTTCAAGTTCTGATCTAATGGAAGCAAGAAAAGTTATATTAGTTTAAAGGAAAGGGTTTCCTGAAAACATTTTGCTTCCTCTGCCCAAAAATAAAATAACAAGGAACACAGGAAGGATTTGATGTGGCAACTCTTTAACAGAGGTCATTAACGCTTGCTGGTCATAAACAGTATCTCTGAATTCCGCTCTAATGACAAGACTTTACCTTTTGTCATATTGAATCAAATGCTTTAGAAAGCACAAGCTTCGCAGGGGTGTCGAGGAAAAATTTTAAATGGACAAAAATAATGATGAGCCGTTCAACAAAAATTAACAGTTCCAGCAGATCAATAACATATTTCTAAACATAAGATGAAAGTTATAAATACATATCAGAAAGAGTATGACGCTCTCCAGACCCTTCACAAACTCTTTCTTTTTAAGGCGTTCAACCCAAATACCATATACGAGCGAGACACGACATTCATGTTAATCTTATTGCTATTGCTACTGTTGTCACTTATGTTGTCACTTATAGTTGCGAAACGCAGACCTACAAAACTCATTGGCTAGAAGAGAGAGAGAGAGAGAGAGAGAGAGAGAGAGAGAGAGAGAGAGATTTCACCCCAGTAGAGGTAATCCGTTTCAATTGTGGTAGTGCTAATTGCTCCTGTCTACAACTGCAAAAGACGATTAATAATCAATGCATTGCTCAGGTCCACAAAAGCTTACTGAATTCTTAAAGGAGCGCACCCATACAGAGAGAAAGAGAGGGAGAGAGAGAGAACGCTACACTACAGCTGACCCCTAAAAGCATGCAGTTGTTGTCATGGGAGCTCAGAATCCATAAGGTTCCTGGTATCAAAACCTTGTCACCGCCTCCTTGAGAACCACCCAAATTCTGTAAAATAAAAAATCTACAAGGACATAAGCAGGCTTTGAAAAATGCTAGTTTTATATCACAAAGATATAGGCATATGCATGATAGTGTGGCTGGGGTGCGGTACATCTTGTGTGTTTTAAAGGAAAAAACCTAAGTAAACATAAGATAAGCATATCAAAATACTGCTAATCGTAATCACAAGAATACTGAAACCACAGTATGGACGGGGAAATACGCGTCATTTCGAAGGTCAGGTACTTGGAGCTAATTTAATGAAGACCAACAACATATTCTATACCAAAGACCCTACGCCTTTGGAAAGCACATAGGGCTGACCATACAAAATCAACAACACACCCTCGAGGCCTAGCCAAAACCGAAGAGACCCTTCATCTCGCAATTACCGCCCTATATTATAATTATTTTGAAAATGGAACAGTTACTTTCCGAACTATAAAATTTACATATATATATATATATATATATATATATATATATATATATATATATATATATATATATATATATATATATATTATATATATATATATATATATATATATATATATTATATACAGTACTAATAAGAAGAAACTACTATCAAGTACGGTTTTCAAAATGATGCCCTTTTAGCATCAAAAGCAGATGTTCACTCTAAATTCTATGGAAACCGGATCAGGTAATTATGTCAATCGAAAGCTCTACTCGCATGCAAATGGTAAATAGAGGTTAAAAAAAGCTTTATTAACAATTTCACTGGGATGGAAATCGTGTACTGTCTACATAAGATTTGGCTGTTAACATCCTTAACCACGTAAGTATTCACTAATGATAATAATAATATTTGATTTGCTCATTATTCACGCGAGATAAACCCACACGTGAATTTTTAAAAAATAGCTGAAGGGTTTGAAAACATAGAAACTTATAGAAGATATGCAGTTCATCAATCATGTGACTGCAAAAGCACCACTCGGTAATGACGAAATTTTAGTTACTTTGAATTTTTCAAAATGCATCGACTTCTTTCATAGATATAAGAGAGAGAGAGAGAGAGAGAGAGAGAGTGAGTGACTGGGGGTGGAATGGGATCATGGGAGGGGTGGGGGGTGTAGGGGGGGATACATTCCACGCCCAGCAATGCACCTCTGAGGGAGCCAATCAACTGCTAGCAAATGTGGGCTGGTCGATTACGTCTTGTACGTGAGGCTCTAACTAAATTGGGCATCATTTATCCTACGTATGAATCAGTTAGCACTATATAAATGATCCATGATCCATATCACAGCCAACCTTTGGTAATAAGGATCAATACTAGAAAGAGAATAGAGGATTAATTGACTTGGCGGCAAATGGCAACTCGCCGTCCGAATGCCACATAGGGAATATTTCGTTGCCTACATAGTTGCGTTTCTAAGCTTTAGAAGGCTATTGGCGCAAGTGGACTGTGAACGCTAACACCTGTCACTACAATCCCTCGGCGACTTCGTTTTGCATCGTCAATCTGATTTTTCTTTGAACTGCAAAATGGAGGTGACGTATCCTGACATCTCGAAAACAATGACCCTCCAAGAAGTGTGCGAGGAACTCCACAAAGTTTTCGAATCTGATGAGGTCAACATAGAATATGTGCAAGAACTACTGGAAAGCTACAAATCAAACCCTGCCGACTGGAAGAAATACGCCAAGTTTGATCGCTATCGGTGAGTAAAATGGTGTTGATCTAATTCGAAATTCATGAGACAAATATACGAAAGGAAAAAAAATCCTCTGTGAACACACACACACACACACACACACACACACACACACACACACACATATATATTATAGTGTTTATGTCTATACAAGTACGTTTTGATCTGCGTGTTTACGTTTGCATAAGGAAGTACCTACGTTTTGATATAACAAATACATCGACGGTCTAAATAATAAAGAAAAGCTGTCCCCCACTGATCTGGCGATAAATTTAATTACTGTGGCTGTCATCCCTTTAAAAAATCAGCTTTGTCTCCAAAAGGGATAGCCCTAATACATCCTGCCCATTTAATAATTACATTGGACCATTCCTACACCGTATCTAGGATCCAGGAATTTTCAGGAATTGGCGTGTGACGGTAGCTTGAAAGATTTTTTATGTTTATGAAAGTGTGTGTGCATGAGTACACACACACACACACACACACACACACACACACACACACACACACACACACACACACACACACATATATATATATATATATATATATATATATATATATATATCTTAAAGTTAATCAAGTATATTCGTCAATATGATGTAGATTGAGTCCGATACAAACTATTTTGCAAAACGTTGAACACTTCTGGACGTTTGTAAATCTTCACATCCTGCCACGTGGCTTACGAGAACAATCACCCCATCAGTTTACACCTTTATGCTTTTTGATTACACTAATATATATACGTGTATATATATATATATATATATATATATATATATATATAACTTTCTTTATGAAAAATTGTATTTTATACATTAGGTTGCGGTTTCTTTTTCTTATTATTCCATCTACCACATCTTCATATTGAATTAACAGACAGTAACTTGAATGGCATTGTATCATTGTATGTACGTATGTTGTATGCATGTATACATACATATATGTGTGTGTGTCTATGTGTGTTTCTTTATATATATATATATATATATATAATATATATATATATATATATATGAAAAAAGGGTTCACAATAATGTTTAAAAAACTATGTTGCCTAACAAACAAAACTGTATTTTTACTGGATAAAGATCCATTTACATGTTTTGTGACCAAGTTCAAAAGGCATTTGATGAAAGTGGTAAAGGAACCTTTTTGTTTATTTTGGAAAAATAAATAAAAGTTTGTATTACCACATAAGTTGTAAACAATACTTTGGACCTCTTATCCTAAACAAAAATAGTATTTATAATATATATATATATATATATATATATATAATATATATAGATATATATATATATACATCCAAACGTATATGCATGCAAAGAAAAATAGAATTCAAAAGAAATTATCAGCATGAAAACTCTTACTTGACGAATCTTTGAACAATGGACAATGACTTAAACGTGGTGTGACGCCTCACATTTACAGAAAACGATTTTGTATGGTATCAAGTTAAATCTGCCTAAATTTCTTGCCAGTAAACACCTACCGACTGCGCGTCTTACCCTTATCAGCAGAAGCTTGGTAGGACAACTTTCGGGGCCACCTTCCCGTATGAAATAAGATTTGAAGTTGGATGACGTAATGGGCTGTCAATTTACTCGGTGCGACTCAATTACTCAAGTGGATTTGCTTTATTTCTGGATATTCTTTCATAGCTCAAAACATGCGTTTACTGCACATTAATGAAACCACTGGCGGAGGATTTTTTCGAATACCTCAGTTTGGTATTCCCTGTGTATTCGCCGTAAATAATAACGCTACAACAAATAAAACATTCCTGTGCAAGGAATCTGATTCTGTCTGTCGGTCCGTTGAAAACCAATACGAAAAATGACAACGATGAATTCCCAGTTTTATTTATTTATTTATTTATTTTAAGCTTTTCTGCTTCTTATGTCTCCAAAAACATTTGTGACTTTGGTGTCTTATAAAATAGGCTTTTCAGTTTTAGATCTCTTTCAAATGTTTTTCTACTAAGTTAAAAAGACCGATATCGGAGTAGTTCACATTTAGCAATCAGAAGGACACATTTTGTACTAGAGGTTAGTCGACCGTTGTGAGAGCTGGGATGGCGAGAGGGAAAGAGCACAAACAAAATACAAGACGTGAAGGTTCATTGCCGCGTCCAAATGCACACCATGAAAACGGGAAGACTTCAGGAAGCAGCCTATCTTCACCCCACCCGGGTGGAACCATCTGCATGATATAAGATACTCTGTGACTGTTCGTTATGATCACCAACAGAAAACATTCACGGAAACAATTGCAGTTGTGTAACTATAAGGTTGCTGAAGTTTACTGTGTGATATGTATATATACATATATGTGTGTGTGTACATATTATATATAATATATACATACATTAAGTGTGTATACCATATCAAAGAAAACATCAAAGGGAGGAGCCACTATATGATCTGACATTCGTGTATTACCTTTCTGTGACAGTGACCTAAAAGTTATCTTTTTAACAGGATCTATGGAATGTACAGAAGAGGCTAGAGTTAGCATCTATTAAAGTATTTTCAATGCGCAAACAATGACTCCAATTTAGTTATGTCCATGTTGCTACTACAACTTGAAAAAGTTGACCTCCTAGCACCATCTTTACGCCCTTCTTTGTATAAAATAATATGCTATATGAAAAGAAATTCCGACAGTATAATCATTCTTCTCTTTCGGGATAATGATGGGAAACTGCGAATTATGGACAAAAGAGAGCTCTAGTCGAAGCTCATGAAAGGTAAATCGTCTTTGGTCGACATTCCTTTCTTAATGCCTGCCATTGAGCCTCTTCTTACCATATTTTATGCTTTTCGGTCAAGTGACAGCTTAGACCAAAACAACCTTGACAGATGGGGGCGGTGGGAGATCCTGATCGGCCCTTTCCCATTACTGTACACACTAAAAGACCTGGGGTCCTCCCTTCCAAACCGGGATTATCTCAACTTAGTTTGCTAAAGGCTTCATCCTCATACATATGCACAAGTGCCCTGTTCCTAGAAATCATTAAATGACAACCAGTATTTCGTTAGGAAACCATCGTGTGTTGTACATCCAAGACAACGTTGACACTGAAACAGATTCCAAACTTCCTCGAATTTGATTCCAAATTTCTTCCAACTGGCTTTCTCAATCCTTGCGCTCTTGTGTACAAACTTCGTAACTTAATCTCATTCGCAGCTTTGTAAATCACCAGCAGTGTTCTGGCCAATATGTGACATGAGGCAGCTACTTGCCCTAACACTCTAGAATGGATCAGTCAGTCGTGTGACACACATTTGATGGTTTCCTAACGAAATACGGTTAATATAATATTATATATATATATATATATATATATATATATATATATATACATATATATATAATTAGTGATACAGCGGTTAGTAGATTTACCTCGCACGCATGGGGATACTAGGTGAGTTCCTTTAGGTCAATTCCATTGAAACTGGCTTGGCTGTAAAAAAAAATCGAGTGAGAAACAGAAGGCTAAAGTATTCTGGTGTCATGTGTGGTGTGTCTTCTCCCTCTCTCGATATACATACATACATACACCCGAAAACAAACTAATATGATATATATATATATATATATATATATATATATATATATATATATATATATATATATATATTGTACACTATCCACACAGATATACGTATATTATATGTATAGATAGATGGACAGATAGTCAATAAGGTCAAGTGGATTTCATGCCGTAGTTCTACTGCTTCATGGGTTACGAAAGGTGGAACTTGGCTGGGGCTACCATGGCAACGCCAGTATTGATGACAGCAACAAGTGTGACGGGAGGAGTATTACATGCTGGATTATTATCGTCTCTCTCTCTCTCTCTCTCTCTCTCTCTGACCAGTTATTTTACCGCATTAACATAATTACCTCTATAGTTCTTGGGACAGCCCAAATATTGGTTCCACTAGAGATGGCAATTTTATTTTGCATTGCCTTTTCATTTGCTCTGTCCACAACAGCGTACTACTTCAAAGTGACAGTCCTCTGAATAAGGAGCTTCATCCAGTTTTATGGTGTTTTTAGTTATTTAGTTGAGGATCTTACAAGACAGCTTAACAATGTCTGAAAACTAATTATACTTCTGGAGTGGAAAGGTTTAACGTCATGGGACTATAAGCAAGGCAATGGACATGTGCGTATAAATGCATTGACGCTGCTTGTCACTGCTTGGAGCCATTGGAAAGGGTGAAGACGCTGAATTAGGCTTTTAAAGCATAGTCTTGCAGACGCTTTTTTCACTCTGTCGTCCTTAATTTTCCATCGATTTTAATAGCCATAGGCTCATTTAAAAGCTCTTGAAAATCCCCTTTAAATACATATAATTAAGCGTGTAGAAAATACGGTGCTGCAGTGTTTTAAGTAAAGATATGCAGACATGCATTTTATCTGGGTTCGATTTTTTACTCTACTACTGTTCCAAATTTTTAAATATAAATTTTAATAAATTTATCATCGGTTAAAAGCTCTTGAAAAGCAATTTCCAATGAACCCAAATAAAGCCGTATATGTCTCATACAATAGAAATAATCATGCATGCATTTGCTGAGACAGTGATTTCATGCCTTTGCCATTAGGTTGTGTAATAAATTTTACCACTAAAGCCTGTTGAACCCCTTATATTTAATATCCTTCTAAGTATGAAAGTTTTTATACTCTACTTTGCATTTTATGCACTAATTATATTTATTTGTCTTATCACCTCGCTATCCAGTCTGTGTCACCTAGGGATTAACCATATCACCATGACACAATGGACTTGAATTGTAATTATGTTGACTTATGCTTATTGCTTACCTATATCAATCATTATTACAAAAAAGAAACGCAATTGTTGATATAAATAATTAATTTTTACAGATCACTTACTGATGTCAGTCTTAGTAATAATACTAATAATTTTAGGTCTATTTTAAATGTACTATCTTATAAACAGAAATTACTAGCTTGAATAATGTGTACTACTAAATTTACTTTAACATAATGCAACAAATGTCATAAATACAAGATATTGTCATGGAAAATTAACAGATTACACTCCAATATGGCGAGGTGGGCATTGTGATATAAAGCTCTCTCCACCCTTTGCAATGGCGGCACACTGCGCACGGCTATTTCGCGCATGTCTATAGTCCCATGGTTAACGTTCTAAAGTTTATCTAAAAACACTTGGCTTAGAGTGGAAGATACGATTTTGGTCAAAGGCCAAACGTTAGGACCTGTGAGGTCATTCAGCGCTGAAATGGAAAATGAGGGTAAAAAGGCCTTAAAAGATGCAGCTGACGGAAAACTCGTGGTTGCACAATGAAATAATTGTTAACAGAAGGTTGAAACTACCATGGAAAAAGAGAATATGAAAGGAGGTACAATAAAAGGAATGAAAGGAGGTTGCTGCTAGGAGCCGTAGGGACGCTGCAAAGTACCCTAAGTAATGCTTATAGTGCACCACATGAGGTGCACTGATAGCACTAACCTCCTATGGGACACACATTGTACAGTACAATTACCACAGTGATTGGTATACTAAGAAGTTAAGATGGTTAGAAATATTTTTATTATTATTATTATTATTATTATTATTATTATTATTATTATTATTATTATTATTATTATTATTTAACGGTTTCCCTCATGCTATGTTTAAGCAGGACTGAATAATGTCGCTCGCAGTAAACTGTCAGGATACGTAATGATAATTAAGGTGCGATACGGGATGGATGATGACATTTCGGAGAAACCGACTAAAGACATAACGCCCAGTCACACCGGAAACCTTATTCGCCTACAACAGTCAACTAGATGAACCGAAGGGGAAAACTTGTTCGTGTCCTAATCAGTGATCCGGAAACCAATCCCTTGCGAGCAGAACACACGGATATCCGATATCCTTTCTAGAAAAACGACTCCGAACTGTTCGCAATAATTCTAGGACAAGACGCTCACTAACAGTGTCTTTCAAATAAACAAACGAACATAATTAATAAGTGTTATCTTTTTTGGTTGCCCCACTAGAACCGGTTGGAGATAACTATAAACGAGCGGGTCGACATCGTGTCCTGTGTGAAGGAGTTTAGGAACTTTATCATAAATAAGACAGTGCCTGCAGCTTCTTTCTCTCCCCGGAGCGACGTCAGTCACCACCAATCAATCAATTTGTTCCTATTGCTGGGAAATAATTGGTAGATGCAAGCTGAACTCGCTCCAAGCGTTTTCAATTTTAGGTTTACAGTCGACGTTACCAGACATTCACTGCAATAAAAAGTCTCGCAATCTGTCTCTTTGTCGTGTTGGTTTGGGCATCATTAGTATATAACCTGAAAGACAACTATGCGATCTCCCTGTAATAAATAAGTGGACAACTATCCATCCACAACCACTGGTGCTGTCAAGCAGGTTTTACCCGCCATGTTTTAAGCTACTCCGTTATGAATGTGATGTGTTCTTCACAAACATCAAGATTACTACTGGCTATATGTAAAAACGAAGGACATAGTTCCCACTTAACCGGTTAATAATTTCACTTATAAAGAAACACTTAAAATACACATACACACACACACACACATGTATGTGTGAGTTCTTGCCTTCTGTGTTTCGATCCCACGAGACGACGAACTTGTTATCAACTAAAAAGTTTCCCTTCGGTTAACATAAATGAAAATATATTCTTTCCGAGGTAGAGCAAATTGGATATTACAAGACATTAGCTTAATGCTTAATCTATATCTATAAATAAGTATATATATATATATATATATATATATATATACATACATATATATTACATTTATATACTTATCTATCGATATAGATATACTATTTATATCTATGAAGCACAAGATAT
>NC_061108.1:50692190-50717190 GCF_015104395.2 Macrobrachium nipponense
ATATATATATATATATCTAATAAAAGGAGCCCATAAAAACACAAAAATATAGAGAAAAAGTACTATATTTCAGAGACTGCTGTCTCCCTCTACAGGTAGATGAATGAAGAAAAGTTTACAGAAAAGGTGGTATTTATACCAAGAGGTCAATCCACAAACAAGCCATTTTAAGTCACCCCCGCTGATAATCTTCCTTTAATCTTCTTAAGGGTTGGTTGAATGAAGACGTTGTCGATCGTGTCCGAAATCCATGCTCCTTTTGAGATGTTCATTACCTGCCTCTCTTTTATTAAGGCCGATTCCATCATTTGACTCTTGTACCGGCAGTTGCTGCTATAAATTACACGTGACAAATTCCAGTTTATTCTATGGTTATGTTCATTTATATGGTTGAAAATAGCCGAGTTCTGTTGTCCATACCTAACTGACCGTTTGTGTTATTTCTGAAGGGATACCTGTAATCGATGCTGGGGAAGGGATTTACCTGTAAATCCGAGTAAGATTGGTCACAGTCCTGGCATGGGATTTCGTATACCCCAGAGTCCTTTGGAGATGTCTTTTGTTGGACGTTAATCAGGGATTTGGCTAAGGTGTTTGGGTAAGTAAATACAAAAGGGTTCGATTTTCCCAGGGGGTTGGTTATTCTCTTAATCGTGTCCAGGTGGGGAATTATTATTTTATTGTTGGGTGTATCTCTGGTCTTGTCTTTAGGGGGTCGGTAGAAAATTACGTTTGCTTTGTGAATTGCTTTCTCAATTATATGGTCAGGGTATTTTAAAGACGAAAGTTGCTTGCGAATTAGTTCAAATTCTTTTTCCAGGAATTCTGGGGAACAAATTCGTAAGGCTCTTAAGAACAAGTTACTAGCTACACCTATCTTGATAGTAACGTCATGATAGCTAAAGTAGTGAATGTATGAAAGTGAGAACGTTGGTTTTCTGTATATGGTAAATTTGTATTCTGTCGTATCTCTGATTATTAAAACATCAAGAAAAGGAATTTTGTTGTCTGGTTCCCATTCAACTTTAAATTTGATGCTGGGCACTAATGTGTTTAATTTCGAGAGGAATTCATTGAAATTGCCCCACCTATTATCCCAAAATGTTAATATATCATCCACGTATCTCATCCACAGCATGTTTTTGGGTTTTATCGCATTTATTACTGTAGTTTCAAAGTATTCCATGTACAGATTGGCTAGAACAGGACTTAAAGGACTACCCATACTACACCCGAATTTTTGCTTGTAGAATGATTCCCCGAATGAAAATACATTAGATGCACATAATTCAACTAGCTTTATTATTTTGTCAAGCGCCAATGGGAAATGATCTGAATAGGGGGATAATTTTACCCTTAAAAACTGAAGAACGTCCTGTACTGGTACATTAGTGAACAGGGAATCTACGTCAAGGCTTAAAAGTTTTATGTTGTGAAGTGGTATATGTGCTTCTCTGAATTTGTGACAAAAATCTTCCGAATGTTTAATGTTTATTAGATGGAATTCTGTTGTTACAGAACATTTTTACCAGTCATATATATATATATATATATATATATATATATATATATATATATATATATATATATATATATTGACTAATGTGCCATTCACATTTTTTTATAAAGTCTGTAAAAGTGAGTGAAAGATCAAATAAATGAACTGAATAAAAATGGCAATACCAGTTTCTCTCTAAAATAAGAATACAGTTGCGTAATACTGTGTGGATAGTCTCTCATGTCTTCTTTTTTCTACAGAAAAAACACTAGGCCTAAGTTTTCGTAGCACTCGCACATAAGAAATAGCCCTGAACGAAAAAGCGCACCACTATGGCGCCACACGTAAAAATTGTCCTCGGGCAAAAATCAAGATAGACTCTTAAAGCCTGTCATATTTATCCCATGTGAAGCACCAAACCTCTGCACTCCTCAGAAATTTGTCAGATTATTATCTGTATTTCTAAACGGAAATCTTCCCCAAGTATTTAAGCAAAATTACATATCAACATTTGTGAATGTATACGATACACTATATTACACCCATTTTTTATATGATCGCCATACATCTAAAACAGTTAACGAAGTCAGCAGTCGTAATGTAACGAAAAAGCGAGGGCGATGTTTATAAATAACAGCTGATGTCAGATCTTAACCTAAAAAAAATTCTCGAGGACACGATGCAGAGATAAAAAAACAATTTGTTTACACGACCTCTTATTTAACTGTATGAAGAAAACTCTCACGTACTCTAGCTAGGGTGGTGATAAGATCTTGTATCTGGGGGCTGGCAATTGCCTTAGGCGAGTGGAAGTTATCACAAGCTTATCCAAAGTGGTAGATGGTATGTGATTGGCAAAGCCTGCAGAAACAGCATCATTTGAACCCGACTTTAATCCGTGATAGAAAATCTATGTAGTACATTACTACGATGTGGCTATTTTAATCATTATAATCTTTTTATTAAACAACTGCCGTAATTTGACGTTAGGAAACGTCATTTGAAGGTTGTTAACTTTCACCAATATTTCTTCTAATAAACCTAAGATTGTCGCTTTTTCAGACGACTTTCTTTCCAAAAATATTAATGGAATCTTCAGGCGCAAGCATACGTAACACAATTAAACGGATGAGCGCCTTCAATGTTCTAAAATATCTAACTCGATTTCTCACTGTCAATTATAAATAACCTCGACAGCATTGATTTAATCCATTTTAGAGCTAACAATCAAAGTAAGAGAACTCTTCCAACATAAATTATACCTGAGTTCACCGTGGCTTAAGATGTACCCACAGTGAAATTAAATCTCTATCTATTTCTGTCTCTCTGTCAAACACACTCACAATACTTATATATACTATATATATATATATATATATATATATATATATATATATATATATATATATCTATATATATATAGTATATATATATATAGATATATATATTATAATATATATATATATATATATACATACGTCTTCTCTTCTTTCCTACTGTTATCCCTACATTAAGGGGTCGGTCGCCTGATGCGCGTTCTCCACCGCCTTCTATCAAAGCCATCATCCTCCACCAACATCAGGCATGGTTTATTATTTGGCAAAGGGGCTTTTACAACCGCATGCCCTTGCTGTCATCAACCACAGTTATTGGCGATGGGCCTAGCCTTTGACTAAAACGTCCACCTACAAGGCAGCAGTTTCCAGCTATTGGCGGTGGGCTTAGCCTTTCACTAAAAAGTAAGACTGCAAGGCAGCAGCTGTCCTATTAGTCGCCCTTTACGACACGCACATATATATATATATATGTGTGTGTGTATGTATGCATGTAAGTATTGTGAGTGTGTGTTTGAGAGACAGAAATAGACAGATTTCATTTCATTGCAGGTATATCTTAGGACATGGTGAACCCAGGTATGATTTAGTGTTGGAAGGCATCTCTTACTTTGATTGTTAGCTCTGAAATGGATAAAATTAATGCTGTCGCGGTTATAACTGACAGTGATAAATCGAGTTCGATATTTCAGGACATTAAAGGTGCTAACACTTTTAATTTGTTAAGTAGGCTTGCACCTGGACCTTCCATTAATGTTTTTGGAAGGCAGGTCGTCTTAAAAAGCGACAATTTTAGGTTTGTGTATATATATCTATATATACATATGCATACATACACACACACACACACACACACACACACACACACACACACATATATATATATATATATATACATATATATATATATATATATATATATATATATATATATATGCATGTATATATATATATGATATATATATATATATATATATATCATATATTTATATTATTATATATATATATATATCTATTATATATATATATATATATGTATATATTATATATATATATATATATATATATATATATATATTGTATATATATATATATATATATATATATATATTGTATATATATATATATACTATTATATATATATATTATAAATATAATATACATAAAATAATATCAATAGTTTTGTTTAATGGTACATTAGTGAAAAGTGATTCAACATCGTAACTAACCATAAAATAGTCACCATCCTGGATGATAGCTTGTTTACTGTTAGCCTAAAAAAATTACTGTGTATGAAAGCACTGTTCACCAAGATGTTCTCAGCCATTCTGTATTCAAGATTTTCAGTGACGATAGTGATATTGCAATGAAATTCCAATTTCTGAAAATATGATGAATCCCCGCCTTTTAATGTTTCAAAGAAAACATCAAATAAATGTCAGCAGACTATATTTACATATGAAACTTAAATTTTTTTATATTATCCATTATGCGCATGACAACAAAAACAATGAACGGGGACATCATTTCCATGGCGACCAATCCTCAACCCTTACTCAATTCCATCAGACCCAGATTCGTTAACAGGGAAAATCAGTTATAGCAAAAATTAAAAAAGTGCTCAAATTATGCATTAAAAATCAAGAAAGAAGTTGCTCGAGTCAACTCTTTGACCCTTGATAGTATTTTTACTAGGTACTTCTCACCGCAAAAGAACTATGTTGATTAAATTTGTATATATGAATATTCCAGTATTTTAAGTCTAAAATGACTTTCCAGCCTAGTCAAAATCTTCGAGAAGATGCCAAGTTCTAGAAGGACTTCCCTTGGGGGCATCCCATAGTTTAGCGGCAGCCTGCTGAGGAATAATCCATTAGTTTATCAAGAACGTGACACGAACTTGTGGTAATTCAGGACTTCTTCGAAAGAGCCAGTCGTCTGAGACAACTCTTCTTAGGGACGCCATCACGGAGCATTTCAAGTATGTCAAAACGATTATCCGCCTGGACATCAAGGCAGAGCCGATGGGATAAACATAGCAAGCTCTTGTGATAAAGAGAACTAGTTATCCTTCTTTATCAGCTAGACTCATCCTTATCAGTGGATTCTCAAGAACCTCTCTATCACTGGTTATCAAAGAGGGCTTTCGTTGTCATTCCTCCTCGGCAACCCTTTCCTGGATCTCCACTAACGCTGCATAAAAAAAAAAAGTTTAATAAGAGGGCAATAAATCAAAACATCATTTTGTGCAACGTAGTACAGCAGACGACCGAACTCTGGATATTTGGTGTAAAGGAATGAGGAATGGGGATTCGCCTTAATAATCTCAAATCAGTACCTCACACCAGTGACTTTCTCTTTCAAAGAACAATCAATTAAACTATTGAGTAAGCACTGTCAATGACTCGTTTTGAAGTCCTTAACTGGGGAAAACAGTACAACTGAACACAGGTTTGGTTCTGGCTATAAACCCCACGAGAGTGTTTGATGTTTGCATATATCTCCTGGGTTCTGTTTAAGTCTTTTGAGATCAAACTCTCCAGTTGCTCAATTCAAACTTCAACTTGAGTCAATCAACGTCTTCGTATACACTTCGAGACTGTAGATGACATCGTCTAACAACGTCCTCGTCGTGAAAGTTTTTCAAATGATAATGTCGGCAATTGATTCATGTTGGCATAATTGGTACTCATAAGGCGATAACAATGTTATTAATGCAATTAAAAATAATGAAGTGAAAATGTTCAACAGTGAAAACACGCACTGGTTATGAAAACCGGGTCATGTTGATTTTACTCTATAGATGATCGATCAATGCTAACAATGCTATCGAAAGTTTTTGCGGGGAGCGGATTTTATAAATACAATTTAGATCTGTCATATTTTTCGATTACTGCCTTTTTTATGTAGCTAATACCTGGGGAGTCTCAGGTACTGAACAAATTCTCTCTCTCTCTCTCTCTCTCTAACTGAATGTACGCAGAAACGTGATTTCTTCCGTGCAATGGTTCTGAGCACTAAGTTTGCACTTCTTATCACCTTTATGATATAATTAAGTTATTACGACTTGGGTTTATTTTCGCAAATGCTTCCATCCCTAATACGAGTTATTGATGTCACCAGGCGGATGCGCCTTATGTTGATAGAACTCCACGTGGCCTTTTTTTCTTCTTCGTCTTTTTTTCTCTCTCTCTCTCTCTAGTGCCTTCATCGGTGATTCAACAAGCTTATTCACATATGAGAGAGAGAGAGAGAGAGAGAGAGAAAGATTTTCACTAGTAACCCCATAATATATTACTACTATGTGAGCATTATTATTCTTTTAACAATATTACTTACTTCGTTATGAAAACTGACTTGGAACTTTCTTAAAACAAGTACTTCGCCCCTTACTCTAAGAAATGAAGGCGGCTCAGCACAAACAGAGAAGCAACCATTTGTCAAACAACTAGTAAGATGAAGTAATTGAAGTTACGTCACTAAAGTAAAGTCGATTCTGGTTATATATATTGATTGATATCTTATGAGTTATTGGTGATTAATTCATCTCTTGGTGCCTGATTTCTCGCGATCAAGAAAATAAGGCTGTCGTTCGTATTACTTCTAGAATATTCCCTGTGCTGATCAATTTTTTGTGATCAAATAAACTATACTCTGTTTTTTTCCATTTGTCCACCCGCCTGTGGTGCTTGCGATGGTAACACTGCGTCCCGGGCTTTAGATAGTTACATTCAGCTATATTCAACAATAATAACAATATCCTATTTCGAATATTAACGGTATAATTCGCATACAGTAAATTATTAAAACACTTTCCAGTTGCAAATGTACTCCCAGATATCCTTTTATTTACCTAAAACTTATACATAACGTAACTATCTAAAGCCCGGGACGCAGTGTTACCATACGCAAACACCACAGGCGGGTGGACAGATGGAAAAAAACAAAGTATAGGTCATTCGTATTTCCTCCTGGCTAATACAGATGTTAAATACATTTCGTGATCAAACGAACGAGGCATTCATCTTTATTTCCTTTTGACTATTCCAAGTGTTGAATGATATCTTGTGACTAAACGAACGGAGAAGTATTTGTCGACCTTTCATGAGACATCATTTATGTTTCTTCCAACCTAATCAAGATGTTGATCGATTTCTCGCGGTCAAATGAACGAGGAAGTCATCCGTATTTCTTCCTGACTATTCCCTATATGTTGCTAGACTTCTCGGGATCGATTTCGTCTTGAACAAAAAACGATGAATTTATACGCGCTGCTTTGACTAATCTAGATGTTGATCAATTTTGCGTGATCCAATGAACAGCAATACTATTCGAAGTTGCTGACCAATCCAGGTGTTGATCACTCTTTCGCGCACCTTACTTTTTCCTCATTTGCTGAGGGCAACAAAAATCGGCATCCTAATGCTCTTTCTAGTGCAAGCACGTAAGAAACTTGAAAAGGGGAAGAGGGTAGATAGATAGATAGATAGATAGAGATAGACAGATAGACCGAATGGAGAATGCAGGCCAAAGGCCAAGCATTGACCGTAAATAGGACCAAAAGGAGTAAAGAAGAAAAACCTGCAGTTGCACTATGAATCAGCAGTTAACAGGAGAGGAAGGAAAGTAAGATGGAAGAAAGAATACGAACGGAGGTACAATAAAAGGAATGAAACGGGTTGCAGCTATGGGGCGGAGGGGACCTGCAAAGAACCATAAGTAATGGCTACAGTGCAACGCATGAGGTGCACTGACGGCACTACTCCAATACGGGGGAAGGACGGTACTCTACCTGTGAAGGAAGAAAGACTTTCTCTGAAAGAGGCAGAAAGACTGAAGCCGCGTGTGAAAGGTCATGAAGTCATAGATTAATACTTGAGTAAACCTGCGAACTCCCAATTCGTTTTCAAGCAAATCAACATCAGACTGGCTATATTCAACAAAACAACATGTATACAGAAAAAGACACAGCATGGCCGAGAATAAATAAACTTTACCTCCGAAACTTTCTGCAGGTAAAATATTTATAGTTTTCGTCGTGTGAGCTTGATAACAGTCACGGCAAATACACAGCGCAATCACATGATATGGATGAAGGTCCTGAGATACAATTTCTCTCATAGACTTCATGATAAAAGATAGTAAATTTCAGTGATACCTTTTAGAGAGAGAGAGAGAGAGAGAGAGAGAATAGGTCCATCCCTCCAAGGGCGGGGGTGGGGCGGGGGCGAGAGGGATTATCTAGTCGAAATCCTTCCCTGCGTAGATTCAGTTGTTATCTACTCTAGTCTAGTTACTGAAAGCAATATTGTCATATCTGATAGTGCAACTGGATAAGAGGTTGAAAAATCGAGTTCGAACTGGACTGGGGTCATTGAAATGACCGATGACGTCAAAGCAAGCTTGTTTACCATGTCTTTAAACACGTACACAGATTGAATACCGATGGTAGACATAAAACTGGAGAGCAAATTCCATAGTTTAGTAGGACTTGCGTTAAGAGCTGTTAGTGCACATGCACTCTAAGAGAGAGAGAGAGAGAGAGAGAGAGAGAGAGAGAGAGAGAGTGGTAAACATGCATAGCTCTCACTATCACGGAATTCCAGTGACTTCCAGTGTGGTATGCCTGGAAATCCTTAGTTAACGTCGTCCTCAGAAGAACGATCGATCAGGCCCAAATGAGCCGAAGTGAAAGATTTACTGGTCAGAAACAGTTAGTAAAATAATCGTTATGGTCGTACTATTACTGTCGGAATTGTCATTATTTTACTTCTGCTATCTGAATTATAATTATCACTGTCACTAATATAATAACGAGTGAACCTGTTAATTATCTCGTGAAAAAATATTGAAAAGTGATACTGAATAAACTAAATTATACGATGTTTTTTTTTTTTTTTTTGTAACCATCAGTTTTGATAACTTTGTCACGAAGTTAATATTAACTGACAACGCTTTCAACGCTATACTGCAACGTCATAAATGTCAAAATCTGGGCATTTTTTAACATACAACCAACGAAAGTAGCCACTCAGTCACAAAATAAACTGGCTCGTTTTATCATCAAATCTTTGCTCTTCATCTCATCCCCTCGCGTGTCTGTGTGGAGAAGGGGAGGGCGGAGAGGAGGGTCGGGGAAGGGGGGGGGTGAGGGGTTGAGGCTAGATTAACACCCTTCCCCTACGAAGCAAGTTCAGAGTTATATTCTTTGTTAAACCTAAATCGAAATAATCAAGTTACAAGGAAACCGAACGGGACGACGTCACATTTTGGATCGATTGCGAGCTCAGTGTCTGACCGACCACGAACAGGCAAACTATTCTCGATGTACCCTGACATACAGGTTTAGTTGAAGAGAAGCTCGCACTAACACCCACGATAAACAGCAAATGAAAACTTCAAACAAAATAATCGAATGTTCTGGGTGGGAGACACTTCACAAGAAGAAAAGGCAACAAAACCTACAGACCCTGGTGTTTGTGGCAAGTCACACACACACACACACACACACACACACAATGCACATACACGCACGCACGCATGCACCCGCACAAGAAACTGGTAATGCCAGCCACACAGGGGTAGGGGGAGAGACGCAAGGGCTGGGTGGCGCTCGCGTTTGTATGTGTGTGTGTGTGTGTTCACTGTTTTTTGCGAACTCATAGAACTCTTGTTAAAGAGGTCCAACTGAGAGATTCTAAGGTCTTTTGGTGGTTGTGTCGAATTCCGTTCGTTATTTATTTAGTAACACAGCAGCGCGTTTGTTTGCGCTTGCTACCGTGGAAGCTGTCTGGTGACAGATGAACCAGTTCTTCCAATATACCTATATATATATATATATATATATATATATATATATATATATATATAGTATATATTGAGGATGGTAGCACAAAAGTATACGGGAATCGATGTGCTATTGATAAGAAGTTTTTTTTGAGAATGTATAACGCGCATGACGTTGTGGAAGTTTTTTTTCTGCTTTGGTGTTCCATTTGATTCAGTGGATTAATGAATAGGTCGGTTGACTGATGTAGGCCAGTTTTTCGATAAAATTAGGATCATTAATTTTTTTGTGGAGATATATATATATATATATATATATATATATATATATGTAGATATATACACACACACACACACACACACACACATATATATATATATATATATATATATATCTATATATATATATATGTATATATGTGTGTGTGTGTGTGTGTATATATATATATATATATATATATATATATATATATACATACATATATATATATATATATATATATATATATATATATATATATATCTAAAAAATTAAATGATCCTAATTTTATCGAAAAACTGGCCTACATCAGTCACCGACCTATTCAATTAATCCACTGAATCAAATGGAACACCAAAGCAGAAAAAAAAACTTCCACAACGTCATGTGCGTTATACATTTTCAAAAACTTCTTATCAGCAGCACATCGATTCCCATATACATTTTGTGCTACCATCCTCAATCCTGCAAGCACTCTAGCACTTTCTGAACGTGCAGGTCCTTCCGTAACAACAGCTCTTTTCCTTTCTTATAATTTAGATTACGTACATTTTTCAACGACGTATTGTCCTCGGTTACGACTATCCTGGTCTTTCGTTAAAATTACGCTCTATTTCTCAGCCACTTTATCCTTCCTTATTTCACGTGAACTATAAAAGCTGCTCATCTCAACATTGTCTGTCTTTCCCATCACAATTACATTCAACATTCACTCATTTCACTGTATGACAGTTAGGCCAACAATCCCATCTTAATTTTTCTTCCTCATTCACTTCTCTTCCAAAATATTGTTACCTCTCTTGCGAAACCTACACTGTGATTCAGCTCTTCTTTCTTCCTATCAACATCCAAAGCATTTACGTTATTCTTGCTAACATTCACTTTCAATTTTTTCAGTTCATAAACACTTTCAAACTTACTATCACCAACTATTCTCTCTTCATCAGCAACTGACACAAGCGTCATCTATAGTCATTGTCAACCCCCATCCACACAACCCCCAGCAACAAACCATCACAATCCATTTTCTCGCCACATCAACTTACACCAGCATCTGGCTTTTCATCATTCTATTCATAAAAATACAGACCAGTCACTGACATAATAAACACTTATACAAGACTTTGCTTTGGTCACAAAAGCTGCCATAATATTGCACTCTGCGGCGTCATACATCCCCAAACGCTAAAAATGACATCTTTGCCAGTTTTATCACGTCTCTTCGAAGTCCAAATATGCCATACAACCTGCAGCTTTTCTCATTACTTTGCATACATCTGCATAATCATTTACGGTACGATGTAATTTATCGGAGTTTAATGGGAGTTTTTGTTTTACAAGCAACGCTTGCGGTTGTGTAGACAGATACTATTATATGATTACGTTACGCTTGCATGGTAATTTAAATTTATGAAGCTTGGAATAGAGAAAAATGCGAAGGAAAAAAAAAAGAATATAATTATATATTTATGAAGATAACAGTAGGAGTTGTTACGGGAAAGCGAAATGGTTAATGTCTCTAACTGATGTCAGTAACGAGCTTCAGGCTGACTCTAGAGTTTAAAAGTGACTGAGAGAAGGAAGGGCTGAAAATTAATGTTAAGAGTACGACAATAAGTGAGAATGGACGCCAGAAGAAGAGGAAATGAATGATATTATGCACAGTAAAAAAAAAAAAAAAAAAAAAAAAAAAAAATAACTGGCACAAAAAATAACAAGACACTACGCACAAAAAATACAAGAAATATAAATGTAGCGTTGGCGTTAGCTAGATATGACCAGGAATAATCATCTGCAGCTATTAGGATTAACGACGTTACTGAATTTCGGTATACTGTATGTAACTGAAAATTGTCTAGATTTCTAACTCAAATCAATCTATAAGTGTATGATGCATTTGATTTACATTCGCGCACACACACACACACACACACACACACACATATATATATATATATATATATATATATATATATATATATATATATATATATATATATATATATGTGTGTGTGTGTGTGTGTGTGTGTGTGTATGTGTGGGGTGGGTGTGTGTGTGTATGTGTGTGTGTGTGTCTGAAACCATTGCCTCTCAAAGTGGGAGGTTTCAGAGAACGCAAAACATAGCAGTCACTGCTAAATTACCACGTTGCTGCTGAATCGAGAATGAATTCCAACACCTATTACCGCAGTTTCAAGAGCAACATCTGACCTAGTTTTCGTGCATTTTCGTCATTCTGCTTTCTTTTTCTTGCTATTTATCGTTCTCTCCTCCTTCCTAAAACTTCCAAATTATCCACTTTTTCACAAACTCGTCGCCCTCCATTGTCTCCACAGGACGAAACATTCTCAAAACAATATAATCCATTCTTTCACACCAGCTAACTCATTTTAGAAATTCTTCTATACCTATTTCCCCCATTTCTCAGCCTTTCAGTTCTATTCAGCTAAATTATACTATGCAAACAGATCATTGAAATAATTTCAATCTTTCATTATTTTTCCCCTTCAACACATACTACACTTTACTTGCATTAGGGAGAATTTGCTCATAAAATTCCTTTATACATTCCATGTTCCAAGCCTGCCTACCATAGACATCCACTTCTCTCAATCTTTTCAATCTACCCTGCTACTGTCCTTGCTTCACCCATTCGGTGACACACCCAAATTCTCATACAACCATATTCATTCTTGTCTATATTAACAACCATTGCTTGATCATCACGTTTTCCTACTTCGTTCATAACCTTACTCTTGCTCATATATACTCTCAGCTTTCTCCCTTTGCACTTGTCTTCAGTAACCCCAATCACTACTGTACCGTCTGCAAACAGCGTCCAACCAACAGTTCATTCACTAATCCACCTTTTCTTATTACACAAGTGCCACATACATACATACATGCATACATACATACATTTATGTTTGTATATAAAACGTATATACATATATATCTCACCGTCTACCTTAGAACGGGTTGGTATGAAATACGTTATCCTTTGCTTTTAAGCCCAGCTTACTGGCAAACATTTCTATTTAGCTTATCAATTCTCCCCAAAAATCCACCGACTTATCAAATTTTTATATACACGTTTGAGACCACTGCCTTCGTAACTAATTGCAAATCCCCTATTCACACAGGAATTTTAGTTATATTTGACTGTGCTACGTGTAAGTGTGAGCGCGCTCGCGCGTACGAGTGTAATTTAAAGCGTGTAAATAAACAAAATCATAAATATGGTTAAAAATTAACACTATTCCAGTGTGAAGGATGGAATAAAACAAAACAGTCCTCGTGGATCAGGAATAATTCAAGTGTCATCAATACTTTCATGCATTATACTTTAACTCCCTTTACTGGCAAACCCTGAAGGCTAAGAGAAAAAGACCTTGAACAACTAGGAAGACTGCTTGCAACGAATTTCACTTAGTTCTTTTATACAAGTAAAAAATATCCGAAAGTGCTTGGGTACACGGCCGCAAAGTATACTGTACGTTAAAAGTAAGCGTCTTTTTTCAAGTGTATGTATATATATATATATATATATATATATATATATATATATATATATATATATTATATATATATATATATATATATGTTACGCATAATGTGGATAATTGCCTATTGTGAACATTAGGCAGAAAAATTGCCTAATCTCCATATTAGGCAATTTGTTTTGCACAATATTGACAATAGGCAAATGACTTGCCTATTGTCAACATTATGCATGATTTTCAGATTAGGCGAGGGTATTTTGCCTAATGTGAATTGAATGACGAACCACTGTAACTGGAGTGTTGTTCGAATGTTGTTCGAAACTTTGGGTCTGTCACTTAAGCCATTATCCATTGGTCAGTGTGCACCTGCATATTGGTATAAATAGCCTACATATTTGCAAATGTAAATTAACAGTTTCAACATATTATATATGTACACGTATGTATATACATACACACAAGCACTTGCTTTTAACATAAAGTAATTTGAGGCCGTGCACCCAACACTCGCAGATATTTTTTACTTGTATAAAAGAACTCGTTGAAATCTATTACAAGCAGTGTTCCCATTTGCTCAAGGCCTATCTCTGGGCCTTCATGGTTTTCTAGTGCACACACACACTCATATATATATATATATATATATATATATATATATATATATATATATATATATATATATATATATATATATATATACAATCGCTTGCTATCAGTCTAATTGCTTAACCTCTGCAACATCTTAAACATGAACTGACAATACTTTGAATATGCTCGAACGCCATCCCCCGATATTATATCAAAATTACACTAATGCCATAGCGTTAAACTAACTTTATACACATATATATATATATATATATATATATATCTATATATATATATATATATATATATATATATATATATATATATATATATATATATATATATTATATATATCGAGCTACAATGTCATGGGTTCGCGCCCGGGTCCAGGTAAGTCTATTATCGAGAAAAAATTTCCCTTTGGTTAAGCATATATGAAAATATATTAATTTCCGAGGTAGAGCGAATTAGATATTAAAGGACATTGTTATTCGATATATGTATATGAATCACGGAAATGTGACATGACTTATATATATAATATATATATATATATATATCATATATATATATAATATATATATATATATACATACACCAACATACCACACAATAATCAGCCAACCCAACGTAATCTGAGTAAACTGTTGTCATTATGACGTACAAAAGTAAAGCAATTACATAATCATAACTACTTTCTCTATATGTCTAACGTATTTCAATATAAGTTTTGCATTACCAGTGAGGTAATGGGGATATCTAGGGATGAAGTGATACGAGCCTTAAAAAGAATGAGAAATGGGAAGGCAACAGGACCTGACTTAATCCCAGTCGAAGTTTGGAAAGCCTTAGGAGAGGAAAGGGTAGACATCTTGTATGATCTGATGGTAAAAATATTCGAACAGGAAAAGATACCAGAAGAATGGCGGGAAAGCATATTGATACCTATATTTAAAGGTAAAGGTGATGTCCAGGAATGCAGTATTATAGAGGTATAAAACTAATGTCTCACACGTTGAAGATTTTGGAAAGAATCATAGATAGCAGGCTGAGAGAGGAAGTTAGAATAGGGAAGGAACAGTTAGGATTTATGAAGGGAAGCGGCACAACGGATGGAATATTTTGCATAAGGCAGCTAATGGAGAAATTCAGAGAAAAACAACGAGACCTGCATCTGGTATTCATAGACCTTGAAAAAAAAGGCCTATGACAGAGTGCCAAGCAAGAAATATGGAGATGTTTGAGGGAGAAGATGGTGCCGGAAAAGTATGTCAGAATTATTCAGGAGATGTACAGGAATGTGTATACTAGAGTGAGGAGTAGTGTTGGTGAGACGGTTGGATTTGAGATAGGAGTTGGATTACACCAGGGGTCAGCACTTAGCCCATTCATCTTCAACATCGTGATGGATGTAATGACCAGGGATGTTAGAGAAGCAGTGCCATGGTGCATATTATACGCGGATGACATTGTGTTGTGTTCAGAGGGGAAGGAGGAGTTGGAGGGGAGGTTGGAGAGGTGGAGAGCAGCACTTGAGGAGAGAGGAATGAGAATAAGCAGATCAAAAACCGAATATATGTGTTCTAGTATTACTGAGGACGTGGAAGTAGCATAAGATTGGGGGGGTGGGGAAGAAATAAAGAAAGTACAGAAGTTCAAGTACTTAGGGTCCGTATTGGAGGATAGTGGAAGCATGGACCAAGAGGTGAGACACCGAATTCAGGCAGGATGGAATAACTGGAGGTCTGCATCAGGGGTCCTCGTGACAAGAAAAGTCCCTCTGAAATTGAAAGGAAAGTTCCATAGGACGGTGGTCAGACCAGCAATGTTATAAGGAACAGAAACGGCAAGTATGAGGAAAACAGAGGAGAAGAAGATGGATGTAGCAGAAATGAGAATGTTGAGATGGATGTCGGGAGTAACAAGGGAAGATAGGATTAGAAATGAGTATATAAGAGGATCAACAAAGGTAGCTGAAATATCGAAGAAAATACAGGAAGGAAGGCTTCGATGGTATGGACACCTGTTACGAAGGCAGGAACGTCATGTTGGAAGACATACGATGGAAATGGAAGTGCGGGGTAGAAGGAAGAAGGGAAGACCAAGAAAGAGATGGCGTGATTGTGTAAGGGAAGATATGGAATTGAAAGGTATAAATGAGAACGAGGCACAAGACAGAAATCGATGGAGACGACTCATTCGTAATGGCGACCCCATATAAAAATGGGTTTAAGCTAGGAAGAAGAAGATTACCAGTGAGGTTACTTGCCTAACAAAGTCCCTCTCAACTTTTTTTTCGTAGATTTCAAGTGAATGCAAAACAGTATTTATATTCTGCAAACCGAACGCACACACACACACACACACACAACAGATCCTAAAGAATTCACCGCAGCCCCTCAGTGTGAGAATTCTGCCTCTTTTAAGGTAAAACTGACCGACCTAAACAGTAAAGGTGACCTTGGTCAAGCCCCCAAAGAGATCAAATGGTACGAAAAATTGACCAAACCAGTTTATTCGAGTTGTAATACCCACACAATGTCTAAGGGATCGTGAAACCTCTGTTGTGTTAATAACGAGTGTGTGCGGGGCGAAAGGCATTCGGTGAATAAGTTCTGGATAGGGCTCCCAACAAACAAGTGTCGGCAAAACCCTATGTACTCTCTATATAGTCTAGACCTTGGGCAAAGCGACAAGTACGCATGCCGTAGGAATTGTAAAGTTAAGTATATCTTAGTTTTAGCAGACCACTGAGCTGATAAATAGGGCTGGCCCGAAGGATTAGATATTTTTACGTGGCTAGGAACCAATTGGTCACCTAGCAACGGGACCTACAGCTTATTGTGGGATCCAAACAACACTTTATCGAGAAATGAATTTCTATCACAAGAAATAAATTCTTCTGATTCCGCGTTGGCAGAGCCGGAAATCGAACTTAGGACCACCGGATTGGCAGCCGAGTGCGAAAACCACTCGTCCAGCGAGGAACTGTAGGTATTGTAACTGCGCACTGAATTTTATCCGGTTAACCATCTTATATAATCGCAATGTCAGAACAAACAGAAATAAATCAATGACTGAAAGGAAATAAAATAAATCGATACATTTATATGATGTCGTAGTTAGTGTTTTTCTTCCGCAGTTAGCATATCTTCCCATTACACCTTTTAAGACTGACGAGTTATAAAATCAATTTTCTTATGATATCTTGTAAAATCGTGGTAAAATTTACGGTATACTCTGAATATACTAAATTTCATTGAATTCGCTCGTGGGTCTGGCCGTTCCCTGTCGTTGAGAATTTCATCTTTTCCACTGATGACGGCACTCCTCCCTCCCTCCCTCCCTCCTCCCCCACTCGCCTTAGGATAGCGCTAAAGCATGGCTGTGGAAGTCAGGATTAATAGTGCTCTATTAATCCTGGTGGAAGTGTCTTCCAACAATGGCAATCCCGAATGCCACCTAAACTATAATAACAAACTGTAGGTCGGTATTTTGATAATTCCAAGGTGTCTCCAAGTCATTCTGACGAGATAACCTATTCCATGTGGTTGGTATATACCTTAGTCACTTCTATCGTCCATTTTTAAATGTCCTATAAGAGCATCACGGGAAAAAAATATTGGCGCCATAACAATTCATTATACCTTTTCTGGCTGACATGCACTGCCATGAACAAATAAAATGACAATCAAAAGAATATGAAATCGCAAGTGGTGCCAAAATCTTGGGTGGCCCAAATGGCTAAGAAATAAAATCCTTAGCCAAACTACAGGGCCGACCGACCCTCATTCGCATCAATATTTGTATGAAAAATCTGGATCATCAAACTAACTGTCGTCATTTTACATATACTGGCATTGATACTATATACTGTCATTAATATATACTATACGGCTATGAAATAAATGACATCAAGGTTAAAAAAGGAAAAAGTTCTTGCTTCGAAGAAGCTTTAAAGCCTTGAAAATCCTCAGCGATCTAAAAGGTCAAAGTCCCCTCCAGGTTTATACCAAGATTCCCTCTCTCTTCCCTCCCTCGCCATAATTACGAAGGACTCCACAAGGTAAGCGCCCATACCAGCTCAGACCATCTTAGTCTTTTTTTTTAATATAACTACACTGAAATCCATATATTATTCACATAAATTTTTCATTGTTGAAAATCATGAAAAATGAAAACTAATTCTATATACAAATGTCTATTAATTGTAAATCTGGATCTTAAGAACTTTCTTTGTAATCAAAGATTTCATTTTCAAAAGCGACATTACTTTCAGGCAACTATTTGCGTGTTTGTAACATTTAAAACAATCAACCAAACAGATTTCCCATTCTATGAAGATAGCTATTCTAAACACTAAACCACACAACATACAGAACTTTCATGAAAGCTTTTCTCCTCTATATCCTGTCATTATTATGAATGCCCACGTCTTACCACGCATTATTACTTTTCCCTGTTATCTATGAACGTACTTTTTTGGCAAAATGGAAAACGCACACACACACACACACAAAACACCTGACTATTCATATGATCAACAGGTGGAATAACTGGGCGTGTGATTTGCCCTATGATGCAACTTGGCAAAGCGAGTCCAGTGAGTGTTTAAGAATTGGCTTTGTTCCAAAGCACGAAGCATCTGACGTGATGGCTAAACTCACAGTACATATTGCATCTTACAAGGGCAGCTGCACTCAAAACGATGACTCCCTACCGCGTAGCTTCGATGTAACTCAACTCATGGGTTGCACGGACATGATGTTGCAGGGCAGTGTGGTTTAAGAAGGCTGTAACCGGCATTATTTTTGTGAGCACCGGTTACATAAGTGTAGCTGTTGCCACCTGCTACTATGTTGACCAAACGAAGTTTTTAAATTCCCAATAAATGAAAAAAAGAATCAAGTTAACTCGCGTGAATGCAACTTGACTACGTTACAAGATCCTTATCGAAAAAAAATAAAAACTGCAATTGTCAACATAAACTCTTGCAACGAATTATTACTCATAAATCTATAAATATCTGCAAATTCCTACCATGTTTAAATTAAGCATATGAGACATGCAAGAATATCATTATCATTAAAAAGCACCCAAGTCTAACAGCATATACTAATGGCCTTTTAGTGTGCTGGGCATTTACCATTTACGCCAGTTGGACTGCCTCAGTAACACGGATGGGCACATCCAGAACCCAGACACACCTTAGTATGCACCTACTTCATTGGCTGCCTCAAGATCACGCCTTCGGACGGACTGCTGTGATTGGTCCTCGGAACTGAGACCACTGTGATTAATACTTTACCCATTCAAGTCCTACGCTGCATATTGTTGTTTCAATCCTAGTAAAGTAAATGTAAAAGGATTAAATTATCTAAACTATGGATGAATATTTGGATAAATACCAATATGGGTTTGGGCTTTGGCTTTAACAAACCGTATGACGATGTGAGTCAAAGTAAAGAATATCCTTAGGCAAAACTTACGACCTGGCAACCCATACGTAACGGATAGAGAACCATTCTGCGTATAAAGGAGAATTCTTGCTATCTTAATGACAGAAAATCTATAAAAGAAACGTTTCGGGCTTAGTAAGCGTAAATCTGATTCTTCCCTCCGCACTTTCTTTAAACAGCATGTACGTATACACGTAGTAAGTATGCAGCTTCCGTTAACTACCACCACTAGATATCTGATAACCGGTTTTCTCATAATAGCTGCAGAAGCTATCATTAACCAAAGCGACGGACGAGTGAGTTACGTAACTTACTATAACATCATAACCAAACACACTAAGTTCATTCTAAGAAAAGGTCGCGTTGTCTAGTCAACATCTGTAAGCTGATGCTCGCCTCTTTTGTGTGGAATGATATGAACAAAATGTTCTGTTATCTAGATATTAGATGCTGTACACAGCCTTTAACAATGAACGTGAATTCATTTGGAAGCGCGCAGTTTGTCTGTAAGCATAAGCAGACCCTTTTTATTGATAAATAATCTACTTTCTTTTGCACTGATTCAATAAATGTGAAATTATGTGCAAAGCCAATGAACTTTATATGTGCAATTTTAACATGTACTTGAAAACTTTTAGACAACCTTCATATATTTGACTCCCTACGGAAACACTTTTCGAAAGAATCTCCACCTCAAAACCGAACAATATACATATTTTAGAATCCGACAGATTCGTTATCGCTGACTTCTGAGAAGCCTCATTCTTCCTTTCCCATATGCTTGTTGGTGCGACTAAATTCTGCACTTGTTCCCACGGCGCAGTCAGTACCTACACGAGCCTTCCCTCGCAGTTACTGTGTGACCTGATACTGGGGCCAAGGGCAACAAAGTCAAACAAAGACGGCAGCCAACCAACGAGTCTCTTTTGGGATAACGATGCAACTCGTGAAGTCTATTGTCCGCAGACCTTCTGCATAAACGTGCTGTCCTCTGGCAAATACAAACGAGAGTTTCCGGGTCACATAGACATAGAGCGCGGGTAAAAAAAGGGGGGGAAACAAACTAGCATTTCGGGTAAATCTGTCGTCTACACGGAGGACGAAAATCTGCTTTCTGCTGGTGAGTTGCAATGACACTTTTATTTTCACGGTCTACATTACACGCACTCACTGACAGGGCTTCATTACTTAACTTAAAAGGTTCAAGTGAAGAATGATTTTTAAAAGAAAAAACAAGTAAAAAATGCGCCGAGAAATCAATCTTTTTGTAAAGCGTATAATAAAGGCCAACGAAAATAGCTCTATCTTTCGGTAGTCTCGGTACAATACTGTATGAGCCGAGGCCCATGAAACTTTAACCAAGGCCCCATGATGGCCTGTCTATATCGTTCCCAGACGCACGATTATAGCTAAATTTAGCCTTAATTAAAATAAAAACTACTCAGGCTAAAGGACTGCAATTCGGCAATTTGATGATTGGAAGGTGGATGATCAACATACCAATTTGCAACCCTCTAGCCTCAGAAGTTTTAAAGATCTTTTGGGGGACAGAAAAAGTGCGGACACACAAACACACAAACAGCCTGCCTCCAATATATGAAGAAAATGACTACATTCAATGACAATAATTTGTATATAGCTAAATAATCATATCAGAAATCATTGTGTCATGCATTTCAAGGGAAGGCTGATTCCTCTTTTCAGTGCCACATGTGAAGAAGACCGATACCTCTACAGAATTAATCAAAAGTAGTTACCTATGGGAGGAATTCTCTAAATCGGTCATAAAAACTAATATCATGAAACCTGATAAAGATTATATAGGTTCAAAGAAAGCTGGTAAGAAATTTAACAAGGGAAAATATTTACGTCAGCTAATGCAGAAATGTGTTGAGATGATGAAAACCAGATAATAAGCTCTACGAAAACAAAGAGCGTTTTCTTAAAAGAGTTATCTAAAAACTGAGTGAGAGAGAGAGAGAGAGAGAGAGAGAGAGAGAGAGAGAATATTTTTTGAGAGGATTCACCATTCCTTCGGTAATACCTCATCGAGGTCTTCCGCTTTCCTTTTTGTGTAATGTCACAATCTGATGGAATACTATAGTAGATTCACATCAACCGTGCTTCGGATGTCTAGGCCAGTCCCTTACGACGCCCCTGATTGGCTGTTGATGAGCCAATCACAGGGCTGGAAACTCTCAGTCTCTCTCGAAAGTTCACATAGGCAGGATGTATGTTCCACCTCGCCTGAAGGATACGCCTTTCAAAAGTATCCCTCAGGAGAGGTGGGACATACATCTTGCCTACATGAACTACCTTGAGAGACTGAGAGTTTCCAGCCCTGTGGTTGGCTTGTCAACAGCCAATCAGGAGCGTCGCAAGGGACTGGCCTAGACATCAGATGCATGGTTGGTGTGAATCTACTATAGTCGCTCAATGCTCTCTCTCTCCCCTCTTGCGAATCTCCACAATGGACTAATAATCTGGTACACAAATTACTTCTGAGGTCAAAAGATGCTTACCTTTCCTTTATTAGTTACATTTGCTGGTGTGTATGTGTGTGTGTGTGTGTGTGAGAGAGAGAAAGAGAGAGAGAGAGAGAGAGAGAATGCATCACTGCCAACAAAATTGTGTAAGTGGGGGACAGTGCCAACAATATGACATTTATAATGAGTCGTCGAAACTCTCTGCTAACAAACGTAACTGAAAACTGCTACTTAAATTTTCGTTAATGAGAGACGGTATTCCTAACTGTAAACTATAGAAATGAGCAACTGACAAAAATAATTCCATTTTATGCCCGAAATATCGTTAAGTCTTTGAAAATTACAGAACTTCAATATTTTAATCTTGTAACGGTTTGAATTATTTGCTGCAGAACTAATTATAAAATTCTTAAATCGATGAGTTCGACAATATTTCGTATTGCACAATAGCTCTTTTACTATAAGACGAGTTGAAGGGAACAAATAAAAAGCATGATCTCGATGACAAACAAACTTTTGATGTTTATATAACAACAGCAGAAACAATATAAAAATCATTATGCCAATATTGCAACCCTTATTATTCTTGTGGTGAAAACAATTATCCTGTAAAACGTGTCCCCGCTCAGGGTATTTTAAGGTATGTTACATTGTTGACCTTCGTCTTTAAATAAAACGTGAGTGCTGCAACACCTTGTACCTGAAGGGGTTATAACCGGCAAGAAGCACTCGCAACAGCTTCCCCCCCCCCCCCCCCCCACCGACTCCCCTTTCTACCTGCCTTTTCATCTGTAATTTTTGTTTTCAACATCTGTCTGCACACCACCTGCTGCTGCTGCTAGTCATGGATGACGGTTGCCAGCAAAGCTATTTCTTCATCATAATAATAAGAATGTTCCCATTTTGATACTGATTTATTGCAATATGTTCGAAAACCTGGAATTCAATCAAAAATTTAAATTACGTAAAAAGCTGAAATCTTCACGAATATTCTCAAATGTCAGCTATATTTCACACACCGGAACAAACAGGCATCCATCGCCACCATTTCATCGACGTAAATTCATAACACTTGTGGAATTTCAACAGTGTTCTGCAACATTACCATTACAAAAGCAATAATACCGTGCGCATATTTATAAACTCAAGCATATACATATGTTCCATCATAATCATCATCACATCATCCCCTACAGGACCACATTCTTCCCGTGTTCTCACCTCCAAAAATTTCCCCCTATCTCCAGCCGTCCGTTCCACAGTTCTCATTCACACAGGTCTGGGCCCTCCAAGTCTCCAACACATCTGGTGGACACAGGAGCCCAGCTGACATGATCCTACACTACCCTTCCCAAGACTGCAAAAGACATGTCCAAACCATCTCCATCTCCCTTTCATCATCATCATCTCATTTGCACGTACAACCGTCATTATTTGCTTTACTCTATCTCACTTCCAAATGATTCCTAATATTCTTATTAAACCTTGATTCTCAAATCTACACACTATTTTAGATAAAGATTCATTGCCTTACCATAAACCAAGTCCATATAGTATGTAATCCAGATCATACTACTGATGAATAATCTTACTTTTGTATGTATTTTCTATCATTAAAATGGAACAGCACTACGGGGTTTGATTGTATCACATGCGGGATGTTGCAATAAGGTGATGAAAGTATCACTGATTTTTTGACTAGGCTGCATACATTGTCTGGATGAGGAATAGGTTCCAAAGAAGTGAGTAAGAAGAGTAATTGTTACTATTTGTAGAGAAATGATGATCTAGGTCACTGGAAATATTTAAAAAAAGTATACAAGGACAGGTGTGTGGTACAGTTCACAGGTGTGTGGTAAAGTTCAGACAGAGAAACTATGCAAACAGCAGATGGATACGGGAATAAGGATTAAGTTTTTGTTATGAAGCTGATGAGTGGGAGGTATATGAGTAAAAGTGGTATACAAACCTTAGCGAAAGCTTAGAACTAGTGGAAATGTTCTGTGTTGGGTATTTAAGAGGTAAAGACACAAGCCATAATTTATCAAAGAAATTAAAAGTTTCTTATGAAAGTGATCTTGTGATGTGAAGTCTGCTGAATATGAAGAAGTAACATAATACTAGTGTGGAAAAGCTGCCAACATATACCAAGCTAGATTAATTTGACAAGTGTTTATAACAGCAAAAATTGAAAGTGAATGTTAGAAAGATAAAAGGTTATAGGGTAAGTGAGAGACAGGGAAACTGATATATAAATCCTATTAAAGATAAAGGAACAGGCTGATTCCTATAAGTATGGGGATCTCATGTAAGAGATGAGATATGACTGGGATCAATCACAAAGGATCACTGTAAAATTCTCAGCACCAACGTTTCTAAAGAAAATCTTATGGCGAACGATGTACAAAGGGACTGTTGACCCAAGGGGCGAGTCATACATAGAAACAAAAAATATCAGGCAAAAAGGTTAGTGTATGTGAAAAGATACATAATACTTTTGGTCTCTCTTGTGGAGAGAAAGAAGTTCAACTCGGTTATAGCAGTTTATAATTCAAAAGATTGTGGTATTAGGGGAATACTTTCAAGATGGCGTGGAGTTGAACATAAAGAGCCTTAATATTTAGGAAATATAAGTACACGTACAAGTTAGAAAAGGTATTGCTGTTTATGTATGAAGGTCAAAAAAGCTACTAATGAGCTTTCTGTGTTGTTATGCAAAATTATTAAAACTGGAAATTTTCCACACTGGTGGATCATCCCTGATTCATCAGTTAAATGATGAACCCCATCTAGGGTATGCGTGTGTGGTGTATATATCTATCTATCTATCTGCTGTCTATATATATATATATATATATATATATATATATATATATTATATATATATATATATATATTAGACACACACACATACCCTAGAATGGGGTTCATCATTTAACTAATGAAATAGGGATGAACCACCAGTGTTGAATATTTCCAGAGCTTTAATCCTTTTGCATAACTACACAGAAGTCCCATTAGTAGTATTTTGACCTCCATACATAAACAGTAATACCTATTCTAACTTGCACGTGTACTTACATTCCT
>NC_061108.1:50722190-50724690 GCF_015104395.2 Macrobrachium nipponense
GAGTCTCAACAAATATACAAAAAAAACATACATAAAATCAAAGCAATTTAAAAAGCACCCGCTAGACTAAAAAAAAAAGTTGAAGACTGAATGATTCGGAAAGAAGGAAGAAAGCCGGTTCAACCCACACACACACACACACACACACACACATATATATATATATATATATATATATATATATATATATATATATATCAACTTTATCACTTACACTGAGTTACACTATTGTTCTGCGCATAAATACAGTTACTAACAGGACCTCATTGGAACTGGATGTTATCAAGCGAAGATATTTATTAAAAAAAAATTTACAAGTTTTCCTGGACTAACATTCTTCATTGTCAAGATATCCACGGACAATGGGTACTGTTAGTCCAGGAAAGCATGTAACTTTTTTTGTAATAAATATCTCCTCTTGATACCATCCTGTTTCAAAGAAGTCCTGTTAGTAATATATATAGCACTCCTGCCATATTTTCTTAAACACGTTCAAACGTTTCAGGAAAAAGGGTGACAATTTGGTAGATTTGGCAACATTTTTGAGCGACGCTGCCATTTCCTCATGTATGGATGATGAAGGGAAGTGGCCGCCAAGGGTCACAGTAATAAGAGGATTGTCTATCGCCTCCCTCCATTCGTCGGTACAAAAGCAAAACACGGAGATCAAAACATTATACTTCTTAGACCTTGCTGTACATTTTTCGAGTAACTTTATGCAAAACTTTACATGTGTATATATGTGTGTACGTATTTTATGTGTATATGTGTATACTTTTCATAGAAGTACATACGCTAAACGTATAAGCACACACATGGCATATATTACTTTAAAACTAAATCACTTGTGAATAAAAGCAAATAGCTGGACAGCACGCTCTTATATGTCCACTCCCTGAATTAACCTTAACCTCGAGGAGTTTAATCCTGAAAATGTACCTTTTTGGATTAGGCTTAAATACCTCCTTTGGCAAGATGGGAAGATGGCGTTGGACGTGTCAACGCCGCTAAAGTCTCAACCTTTCGTAGCTAGAGTATAGCAGACTGCTGAAAATGATAAAAACGAGAGAGGTCGTATAAATGACAGATGACATACAGGTATCCCAAGAGGATGGAGATTTTAAATGAAACAGATGCACCTGGAATCCAACGCAGTTGAAGAATTAGTTGACCTACTTACCTACCAAAACAAAGTTAAATATTTCATTGAGAGGTTTTACAAACGACGAGGCCCAACTGCTCGGAAGCAAATTATTATAAAGGGAAGGGACTGACCAACAAAAATGACATTATTTTTTCATTTTCACCAAGGACCTTTGTTGTTTCACTTTTCATCTGTTGTTTCACTTTCCCTCGTGGCATTTATATATATATATATATATATATATATATATATATATGTATGTTTGTATATATATAGAAATGCGTTTCTATAGAGAAACTTGTTACAACCAAGCGCTGATATAAGGAGCATTGTTGTGGCCTTTTGCTACAAAAAGCACCAACCAGATACGAATTTAATTCTTTTTAAAACCTGATTAAATAAGAAGTCCCATCAATGGCAAACATATGCAAATACAAAAACATAGCTATGGAAAATGTCGATAGTTAATACACACAGATTACCTGAATAAAATATAGTTACGTCCATCATAGTTACCAATATAGTTACCAAGTCCTGCGACGTATTTGAAATGAACTCAATCAGAAATTTTTCATTTAATATATATGGGTTTGCGTGTCCTCTCCAGGTCGTCAAAATTGTTTCGTAAGATAGGTGGCTGTATGTTTGTTATATAACCTAACAAACTAAATTTTTCTCCTCATCACAGAGACAAGTCATTCCCCATTTATAAAAAATAAATAAATTCACTGGAGTGCACAATGTGATGATGCTGGAGCCCTGTGAACAGACCCGGAAAATGTTAAGTTAACCAGACGTTGGTGGCCCCAGATGCGTTCGTTCATACGAAAAAATTCACTAAGTATACACAAGGAAGGGACATTATCCAATAACGTGAACGAGAAGCAAAAATGAGTTTGTTTTCTGTTAACAAGCAGTTTTTTTTTCTTTGACTTAGAAAGCAATTTCCACGAGAGAGACATGAAGGGAGAAATTAAAATTTGATAAAAGTACTTAAACTTTGTGTGCATTAATTTAATCTCATCAATAAAGCAGCGTCTCATATACATTCAGCAACAAAACAAATATTAATAAAACCCATTTAATTTTTTAAAAATCAGTCATCAAATGCCTACACGAACGGCTTGTCGAGCTGAAAATGGTGGAGGCATCACAGTAAATGAAAAAAGCTTGATACATACCAAACCGACCATCTAAGAAAATACACGAATGCCTCGCTGGTCCACCAGCGGTGAGGGGGGGAGGGGGTATGTGAGGACAAGGCCAAGGGTTCAACTGAACGGACACGTGTTTTCTACAGCTCATTGCGGAGGCGCTAAGATCCTCTAACCAGATAAACAGCACTAATCCGGTCGT
>NC_061108.1:50727190-50732190 GCF_015104395.2 Macrobrachium nipponense
AGTATTCATGGTCTGAAAACCGCAACTTCAGACAGGCAGTTAAGCAATTACTCCACGAGGGCACGTTCTGTTGTAACATACACACTTTTCTTTAAGCTCGTTCTTCACCAACGGGTCGCCACGCAAACATTGAGGTAAAGTGATAACAATTTTCAAATAAAGTCTCCATCAACTTTGAGATTTTGAGGACAATTTTACGCTGCCAAACCAGACAAAGTCGTTGACTAGCCAGCTGCCTACAACTATCCGTGACGTTGGCTTGAGCATGTATCTGTGCCTGTGTGTGTGATTATCCTCGTTCCTTTTTCTCCCGCATAGTTTGTCTGAAATTGTGTGTATATATATATATATATATATATAGTATATATATATATATATATATATATATATATATATATGTGTGTGTGTGTGTGTGTGTGTGTGTGTGTGTGTGTGTGTGTGTGTGTGTGTGTTTACCTGGAAAGGGAATTTAAATCTTGAACACGGGACTGACGTACAATGAAAATTTACGTACCTGATTGAGATTGTGGGGTCAGGTAAAACATAAGAAGTAAGAGATGAGCCAAAGGCCTTACAGTACAACAGGAATGTTGCAGATCAAGCACTTGGCTTCATCTAAAATTACATATATTTACATTGACACAAAATAGAAGAAATTGGGAGTAAATTAGAGAGATAAACAAGAGTCGTGTCGGAGAACGAAAGTACGATAACAAACCCGGAACGGCCGGATTCCACAGCAAGCAACTCCGTCTGCAATTGAAAATGGACGCGATGACGTGATGGAAAGATTGGCGCTAAGGAAATATTCGAGAGATACACAGAAGGTGCCAATAAGTCTCGATTTTAAGCACGGGGAAAACTTTTACGATTTTAAATTAATGCACCGCATAAATAAAGGTAAAGTCTATGCGGAAATTGCGCTTGGAAATCGAAAATAAATCAGCAAAAGATAAAAGAATTCGTAACTGTTGAAAAACCTCCAATCCACTGTACCTTATGTCGGAGAGATGGGTCCTCGTCGTGGCACCAAGATGGAGGGAAAGGGTTTAAATGACTTACAAATGTCGTGGCGGATGACTAAAATTGTCATCAGAGTGCTTCGTATTTGAATCTAAAAGTTTAGGTCTTTTTCCCTTGTAGACAAAGGGAAAATCTCATCGGTATATTAGTAAAATCAGATTAAGTTCTATATTGGATGGTGCGAGACCAGTCCCTCCACCCACACTTTCGTTTCTTGCTTTTTTTTTCTTTTTCCTTTATTATGAATTATCGCAAACAGTTTTGCATTTACGTACCCAAACACCTTGGCCAAATCCCTGATTAACGTCCAAGGACACTGGGGTCTACGAGATCCCATGCCAGGACTGTGACCAATCTTACATCGGATTTACAGGTAAATCACTTCCCCAGAGATTAATACAACACAAACGGTCAGTTAGGTATGGACAACAGAACTCGGCTATTTTCAACCATATAAATGAACATAACCATAGAATAAACTGGAATTTGTCACATGTAATTTATAGCAGCAACTGCCGGTACAAGAGTCAAATGATGGAATCGGCCTTAATAAAAGAGAAGCAGGTAATGAACATCTCAAAAGGAGCGTGGATTTCAGATGTGATCGACGAGGTTTTCATTCAACCAACGCTTAAGAAGATTAAAGGAAGATTATCAGCGGGGGTGACCTAAATTGGCTTACTTGTGGACGGATCTCTTGGTATAAATACCACCTTTTCTGTAAACTTTTCTCATTCATATACCTGAAGAGAGAGACAGCAGTCTCTGAAATATAGTACTTTTCTCTCTATATTTTGGTGTTTTTATGGGCTCCTTTTATTAGATATATATATTATATTATATAATTATATATATTATATATATAGTATATATATATATATATATATATATATATATCACACATATATGTATAACTGAATGAAATTTTGCATGTGTATGTGTATATATATGTATACATAAATATACCTTTTATATATAAATACATATGTTAAACGTAAGCATACATACACATGGCATATATTACTTTGAAACGAAGTCACTTGTGAATAAAAGCAAATAGCTGGACAGTACGCTCGAATATGCCCACTCTCAGGATTAACCTTAACCTCGAGGAGGTTAATCCTGAAAATATACCTTATGGATTAGGATTAAATACCTCCTGTGGCAAGATGGAGACGTGTCTACGCCGCTAATTGTAGGAAAGTCTCAACCTTTCGTAGCTAGAGTATACACATGTTCAATCTTTGCAACTTCCACTGAGGACTAGCACTTTGGGAGAGAGACACACCACTCCATAGGTTAGAAAACAAAGAAATAATATTTTTCTTCTATTCCCTTTACATAACCAATGGCCAATGCAACCTTAACATCAGGTACCTTCATTTCAGGTACACAAGAAATTTGGTTGACGAAGGAAATGGTAAATTCAACCTCATGCTGCTATGTTGGGGACCCTCCAACGTGTCTACCATTCACGACCACGCTAATGCTCATTGTTTCATGAAGGTATTTCTTCTAATCTGTGTATAACTGCAAACTTTTGAGGCATTATTAATGTCCACCATTCTTATGACCATGACACATACAAAAGATACTATATTGATAACCATAAACGTCTTCACTTTTAATATCAAAGGCAATGGAAGAAGAAACCCCTAAGATGTCTGAGTATAACATGTTTATTTGTAAGTATTTACATAGTATTTTACTTAACACTCTAGTACTTTCAGGCCCCAAGTGTGGCCCTTTCTCAAGAGATGTGGAGGTGGTCAGACTGGATGAAGGCCCAGAAGTCTTCTGGAACTTCTTGTCGAGCTGTCATTTACGTGAAGGCTGTCCTGGTTCCCATTCTTGAGTTGTTAATCCCTCCTGTCGTTCTGATATTCTGATCTGAAGGTCAATGGGATTAACTCTTGTGTTAAGTGAGTGGCTACCATCGGTCTGTTGGGCAGAAAACCTGATCCCCAGGTCAGAAGGGTCAATCGTAGGGTCATTTCTTCTCTTTTCAAAGTCATGATATAACAATAGGTGTTCTAGCAGGCTTGTTTCTTAGGGCAACGAGAACGTGTGACCCTTGTAAAATAGATGAGGAAATAAATTACATTGATAAAAGCTTTGATGCATTAGTATACCTGCCCAATGCTTCAGAAAAAGAGCACTCAACAAAGCTAGGAGGATTTTTTGCAGAGGAAATGTAGAGTACATGGGATAAAGAAAACAAGGAAATACTTGTCCTCCTTTTTTTGCCTAAAATGAAACAAATTACTTCAAAAATGAAAGAGAGTAAATATAAATTTGAGTATACCTTTGGTAACACCATAAAAAACGAAGTATGTAAAAATAGATTGGAAGGAGAAGACAGTAATACAGTTGATATGGGTGGGGTGGGGGGTCCCGATTATACATAATTCACTGCAGCAATTATAGAGACAACTATATTGGGAAGCAGGTAGGGGAATAAGGACTAGAATCCCCAAAAACACAGATTGTTGGGAAAAGGAACATGGGTTGGATTTTAAAAACAGTAGGCATATATACCAAAGCAGAAACATCAATCTTATGAGGGTAGTGGTGAAAGGAGCACTCATCAGAGAGATTACAGTGGTAGAAGGAAAATCCCATAAGCTGAACTCTAATATAAAAAAGAAGCTAAATATTGACCCTTCTGACCTGGAGATTAGGCTTTCTGCCCAACAGATCGATGGTGGCCATTAACCACATGGGTTAATCCCATTGACCATCAGATCAGAATATTAGAACGACAGGAGAGATTAACAACTCTCAAGAGAACGGGAACCAGGACAGCCATCACATACATGGCAGCTTAACAAGAAGTTCTGGAAGACTATTGAGCCTTCACCCAGTCTGACCACTTCCACATCTCTTGAGAAAGAAAGTACTCGAGTTTTAAGTAAAATACTGTGTAAATACTTACAAGTAAACAATTTATACTCAGTAATCGTGTGGGTTTCTTTTTCCATCTTCAGAAGAAAACTGAAAGAAGTTCTTGTTTGGTTCATTAAAGCTATGATGTACGGAATGTTAACATAAAATAGCAGCATCATGGACATTAGTGATGAAATTTATTATTATTTTTTTTTAAAGCCAGTAAATCATCAGAAACAGAATGTGAAGCAAGCCAAATTTAACGTTTCTTTCATTCACAGCATTTTGGAAAGCCAATAAAATGTGACAGTACGTCAGGCATCATTACCTCTAATATTAGCTTAGTACCTCTTTCAACATGATAGTTTATGTTCGCCCATTTTCAAGTTTTCTATTTTTTAAACTAGCACAAGTAGAGCCCTTAGCTCAGTGGAGCACGCTCATAAGTAAATAAAAAGTATTTATCAGATGGCTTTGTAAAACTACATAATCCAACTGGATGGTCCAGTATATCCGATAATTGGCATCATTTACGCAAACAAATCAAGTACTGTTCTCAAGATTTGCCTCAGAAAAACAAATATATAGAATTTGATCTCCACGCCTTTGCATACCCATAAACTGTTCACCTTTTTAATTTTTTTCCTAATCTTACGGGTTAATGAGCCATTGATGCTAATACGCGTTCAGAGATACAGCAACCCTTAGCAATTTATAAATAAGGTATATTGTGCAATACCCTGATTATTCATTACTATAACCCTCCTGTAAGTCGACACGTCTCACTCTTCTTTCTTAAACTAGACTGAAGTTATTTCTTGCACATCAGCAAACATTATGACAAGAACACAATCATTTGCAAATTCCAAATCATTTACCTTGCTTTCTTGATTTCAGTGAACTAAAAGCAATATCTAATCTATTCATTTTATGATAAATGAAAAGAGCAAGGGATGGAAGTGGTATTATCATTCGCTACCCAAGTGGATGGCACCAGCCCTGTCATCGACGATTCAAGCAAATACACCATTATCTGCTACCCAGCGAAATGTTTATTTCATACTTAAATATTATTTTTCAAATTGTCGTAA
>NC_061108.1:50734690-50804690 GCF_015104395.2 Macrobrachium nipponense
AACCATTCCCACAAGTGAAACAAGAAAAATGAAGAAACACTTCTCGCCATACTCTGACATTAATTCCACAAAAAATTTAATAGTCATGCAGTAAACCAATTAGTCTCTTCAACAAGTTAAACACCATTGTGAATGGTCAATACTATAGCTGGTTCACGTAAGGTAGATTCTTGGATGACCTCTATTTTCACTAGACGTTTGTTTGGCGGCCGCTGATTGGCTGGTACCAGGAGGTAGGCAGTTCCCAGCCAATCAGCGGCCGACAAACTAACGTCTCGTGAGAATAGGGCTCATCCAAGAATCTACATCAAGTGAATCCGTTATAGGTAATAATTCGGCTCACAAAGGCCGACAGAGCTATAATGCAAAAGAGTTCCTGTCAGAAAGAAACATAATTCTTATTAACACACTTGTCAAAATAATAACAAAATAATAACAAATCTCATAAAGAGGACAGTGATACATTTCACCAAGTGCACAAAAACAGAATGATAATAATTTCTCACGAATCTCTCATGAAAAAGAAAGAGGTTTTCTGCCACTTCACACGTTATCTCAAATAGTTCGAGATGTTGAAAAGGAATTCATTACTGAAAGTTCCAACAACTCTCACCTCTGATGTCCATGATAATAGTTTCGTGTGGTTGTCACGTACCCTTCATCTTCAAGGAAAAGCTGGGAGAACAATGCCCCAAAAATGATATGATTCAGGGGAGGTAAAACGTGAAGTACGAACGAACGAGCAATTTCGTAAAACCACTCCCTATCTATACTACGTCATGGAAGTGTAACGAGTTTGTTATGCAAAACCGATTGTGTAATAACGCATCATTTATTTCATAATTCCTGATCTACACATAATAGAGTTTTCTACATTTTATATTCGCCTTGTTAGGAAGGTAATCTATTTTAAATAACACTTATCTCTCACTGGTTCCGCCCACAGAAGCAAACGCATACACGAACATAACGTTCAAGGAATTTTCCATGCTAACTTAGGTTTTGTCAATGTGACATCTGAGACAGTAGATTCTTCTTAACAAAGAACATTGACTTTTGTTTCTGCGAGAGCTAATGCTGATATCTATTATTTCAAAGAATGTCATGTTCACCACATCTGTCTATCAACTATAGTTAAAAAAAATATATATATATAACATATATAATTACACACACACACACAACAAAAATATATATATATCTATATATATATATATATATATATATATATATATATATATATATATATATATATGTGTGTGTGTGTGTGTGTGTGTGTGTGTGTGTGTGTGTTAAATATATATTTGTTTCTTTCTGACAGGAACTCTATTGAATTATCGCTCTGTCGACCTCTGTGAGCCGAATTATTACCTAGTATTGATTATTCACAATGGTGTTTAACGTGTTGAAGACTCCAATTGATTTCATTTAGGTTTGATTTCCTGACTGCCGTAGGTTAGGCAAAACTGATCATCAAGAAACATAAATTCATATGCTCATACCACTTGTTCTGGTTATGTAAATCCTATATATATCAAGCACTATTTTATATGTACTCTCTCTCTCTCTCTCTCTCTCTCCATCATGAAAAATTACAAATATGATAGAATTTGCCATTTGCCGTTCCAGAGAAGAATTCTTTAAGGTTTCCGTGAGTTAATAAGCCCTTTGAACACCCATGGGGTGGGGCAGGGTATGGGATCAGGAGCCTCGTTCCTGAATTCCTGTTCCAGTCCCGCTAAGGGGGAAAAACGCCTAAAGGGGGAATGTATGTAAACCCGACCAAGTGATGTCATTTTCAAAATAAAATACCTAATCATCAAGTGAACTGACTAACTTTACTGCTTATTTTTCCGTTCGGATTTCTAGTCTTGTAGTCAAGAAGACCACAAGGTAATGTATGTCCACTGACTGTATCCAATTACACAGGCTGTATTAGAACTCATGTGGTCCCAAATTTAATCTGTGCTTGGTAGAAAGCAAATAATAAAATAATATGAATGGAGCGTTATCATATTATTATAACCGTCGAAGAGGAGAAGTGGAAGAGAAGCAGACTAAGCAGAATTAGGGAAACAGCTACACAATATACCGGTATGCATAAAAGTGCATTTTTTTTCTTTTTTTTTTCTTTTTTTTTTGTGTACAAATGAATATTCTCTGATGCTGTAAGAAGGACTACTGTCTCGTTTTTATGAGAGAAACACTGCGTGAATTAGCAGCAATGATGATAAAAATTACAGTGATTGGTACAATACCGAACAATACTATGTGAAAAGCCAAAAAGATGAGAATCTTCTTCTGCAGACATAACTCAGCAACACGCGTCTTTGTTACCAGACGATACTAGGACGAACACATCAGCATTATCTTATGTAATGACGCAAGAAGTCGGAGGCTTCTGTGGTATAATGAAAAAGTGCTACAGGTAGTATTTCAGATTTTCCGAACACGTTGTGCCGACGCCTGGCTTAATTCTTCCTTAATCGACAGTTAGAAAACTTGTTGATTTACTTCTCTTCTGGGAAGTTTTGGAGAGAATTTGACAAATAGTCTGCTCTGCCTAAGTAAATATCTTGCAAAACAGATGTTCATAGCATCCCTTTCATTCCAGTCATCTACAAAATAAGGAACACTCGACCTTTTGGCATCTCGGAAAATAGCTAATATTATATATATATATCTGTATACATCATACATCACCTCATGCTGACCTCAATGTTTAACCTTTATGTCTAGAATCAAAATCAATTACGCATGAACAAGCAAAACAAACGTATAAAGATATTATTGCATCATTAAGGATGTTTTCCCTCTTCAGTCGTACTATTGAGGGCAAAAAAACATCCAGAATTCAGTCCACTACCCAAGATTTTTCAAGGACCGTAAAAAATTTATTCACGCACACACTCGTGATCACCTCACCTGCGACAGTCCAACATCAACCCGAGCAATGGATGCAATTACGAGCTTGTTTCTGGAAAAAGACACACAACATTAGTCAGTAAAAGCCAACTTATACAAAATACTGTCCAACTTCACAAACAAGGCTGATCACCAAATAAGATCATTTATATTATCTTTACCTAAAATTTCTTTATCAGAGAGAGAGAGAGAGAGAGAGAGAGAGAGAGAGAGAGAGAGCTGTCTTCTAATCCCAACTTATTATAAACAACGGCCTTATTTTGACTAAATCCTGCGTCTCTTTTTCAGATTCTCTAGGGCTTCACCGAGTCGAGAATCCTTCCCACAGCGATGGGGCAGTGTCTCTTCACTTATACTGCCCACCTTACAGCTCCTGTTCTATGTTCGATGAACGTACAGGCAAGAGGACCAAATGCCCTGTCACATTTTGGAGTAAATTTGGAAAGAAATGTGAAACTGTGAGTGATATAGTAATCCACTTAAAATAACATTGCAAGTGACATAAAGTAATAATTTCTTACTCCACTCATAATTTTCCTACTAAATTCATAACTGATTCTGTCAGACCTGCATCAACAGCTTTCCTAAGTGCGTGATGATAAAACTGACTTAGAATAATTCATATTGTTCTCATTTTCTCGAAGAGGGGTTTAAACTTTTAATTTTTTTTTTTTAGTTAAATTCTATGACAATATGTCGAATGATATCATGAGTCAGAGAAACGTTGAAAAACGAAGTTCACCTATCAGATGAATGAACAATTCAATAGTGTTATCTATTTAGTGTTAATTTGTTCCAGTACCGTAACCTGCAATCGCAAACTACTCTACAAATTGAAATGCAGTTGCTATCAGAGCCACAATATTTGGGTTGGGGGTGTGTACTGAGATTGTTTCTGGCCATAGCGCTCCAATAATAACGAGCCCTTCTCAAGTTTCTTGCAGGAAGTTGAATATGATGTAAGAATGAGGCTTTATCTAAATATGACAATTTCCCATACATTCAGTTACACCAGGCATTAAGAGCAAAGTTATTCCCGGAACAATGATTACAGCCCTTTAAGGTAAAATACAATGTTTATATGAAAACGTTCGCCTCATACTAATGTGGCTGTAATAGTCAATCTATGGGTGTAAGTTTATATTCAGGAACGAACCTTAGCTAACTTCAGTTCAGCTTGAAAACATCAATCTGCAAAAACAAAAAGAAAAGAGTATCTCTGTGTACCATATGAGAACCAGATCAATTTCAATAATTAAAATAATGCAGGACAGAATATTCAAAAGTGCCATATCTTTTTTTTTTCTTCAGCTATTCTACATAGATGAATTCTAAGTAACTTGATTCATTACTGCATAAGCACTCAAGATTTTGCTTTTTGTGGACATAAGTAAACATAAGTATAAATAATAATTATTATTACATAATCAATTGTTTCTCTCTTTTTCAGAGAAAGTCTTAGAATGAGAAGCGACCAGTGCAGCAGCAATGACTGCAACAAGTTCTCTACGACTAAGGAGACTTTGTTTACAGTTCAAAAACCGTAGCATATAAGGCGGCTTGTTATATATAAACTTGTGACAGAGGAAAGTTCTATTGCTATAACGAGACTCATGTATTCATTCTTAATGTTTTGAAACTTCCATCCCCTTCCAAAATTGTTTTCGGAAGATACCTAAACTAAAACTTCCTTATTTACTTATCACAGCTTGTTGCAGGATCTTATAAAATTCAAAACATTATTTTTCTTATTCAAACAACTGTTACCTAATGGTGAAAGGTGCAGTTTTATTAGCGTTTGGCTAATGCAAAGGAAACTTCTCCTCAACTGGCATATCTTTTTCAAAATAGGTGCTGATATTAACAATATTGCAAAATAGAGAAAAACCTGGCTACGCGTTTGCACAGGGGAAAATAGGAACTAAATTTTAATAATGCGCACATTTAACCTGTGTTTGGACTTTTATATAGTAGAAAACACTTAAGTACATATTTTGATACATTACATTATATATTAGAAACTGAATATTTTGCCTTTTCTGATAACGGAGTTTGCAATTTTAATGTTAGAAATACATAACCTATATCTTGATATTTTCTGCAGTTCGTATTTTTTTTTTTTTTGGTTTCCTGAAGTGTAGATTAAAACATAAGAATAATAGTTGCAAAAGATAAAACGCATGCATTTTAGGGTAATACAGAGCTCTTATATAAGGATAAATATAAATACCTATGCTTTTGCATCGTGAAGCACATGTATTTATGTTCCCAATTCCGATTGTTACTGTGTTTGTATTATATGCTATTCTTGGGTACTTATTCCTGTACAAAAATAAGAATATATAAATTTTGCATTTTTTGAGTGTTGTGATAACCAGAGTAACGTGCAATCTTTAGTCAATCCTAGCTTTAAAAGTGAAATTTCAGCTTTCATCGTAATATAAACAATGGTCAACTTAAGAATAAAACAACTACAAGTTACTGACCGTGAAAGGTTAATGAGAATACTTATTTAATAATTTTCTCCCAAAATTTTTCTTTATGAAATTCGGGTGGACTGAAGTCAGCAATGCGTAAGATTAAATATTCATTGAGATTTACCACAGCTCTCGTTAGTTTCATTGACAGATACCAGCATTTTCGTCTAGTGTCAGAAAAGCCATTTATTTACCTAACAGAGGAACTAAGGACTCTGCATATCTCTTAAAGCTAGAGGATACTTGAAGGATGCACAGGTGTAATATTTTCTTATACTTATATATAATTCTCAAGAAAATTAACGACTGATCATTATGATCTGGTAGACTTTTACTGATTCTTATATTCCTCAGTAAATTCCATTTCCATGATTTGTAATATATGTCATTACAAATGACTGTGCCATCATTATTTGATGTCAAAAAACGAAAGACTTATGTTAACTGCCTACAATTTAATGTTAATAAGCAATGAATCTTTAACATAAAAATAAATACTTCATTTAGGAAGCATTCCTATAGCAAGAATAATGAGGTCATTTTTAGGGTAGGTCGTGTGTACTCAGAGCTTCATTTGGAAAACGATGTTAGCCATTTTTATCTATTGTGCATGTACTACTATAATCGATGCATGTGTTCTTAGCTTTTAAAGTGCTTCAGAGTAAGGCCAAGTGTCAGTCATATTACCTTCCTTGTTTACTGAACGTTCGTGAAGTGCAGTCAAACCTTCAGCACACAGATGATGGTCAATATACTAAAATAAATACATTTGCAGTCCATAAATGCATTTTCGGGATAAAAGCCAACACCTGATATCACAATGCCTCGCCAGTCATTCGGTCATACACTGATATCAGCAGATGATATGTCCCTTATTTCCAAGGTCATTAAAAACGATCACTGAAATTTGGCATAGCAGAGAAGCTTCATCCTTTATCAAGAGCAAAATGATCTCCCCTACATTTCTTACGACAAATAAAACCTTTTGAAAATAGTTTTTACCTTATACGATCATATTTCCCTCGAAAAAGTGTTTTAATTCGAAACATTTCATCCGGAAACGTTTTTGGTATTTTCCTATAATCAATCTGTACAAAACGGCTGGCTCTATATAAGAAGAAAAAGAGCGAAACTACTATCAAATATACCCTCTTCCATCTTTCCAACCTAGTTTTCACAGCTGTTAAAATAGGATTTAATGTTTTCCAACACTGAAGCAACACATAATCATCACTCAATACAGAATGCTGTAATATCTGCTGCTCATGCCATGTGATACAACGAACGGATAATTTTGGAATAACAAACTGAACAATTATACAGCTCTTGAAAAAAGTATTCAAATGAGTCACCTCGAGAAAAAATCACCTTCAAATTTATTAATAATTCATCAGAAGGGGGTATCACCAGACATAAATATCATTGGCATCTTAGTTACAAGAAATTAGCAAAACCTTTTTTCTTGAATGAATTGACCTACTAATGAAAATATTTGCCTAAATTTAGTTCTGTGTCTCACACTTTTGTGGTGTAGGGGAAAGATATTCTTTTAATAAATAATGTCTGGAATAGATGGCTATTATTATCCTGGAACGCAAAATGGCCCAAGGTGTACGAATTTATGGGACAAGACAGAACATTTGAGGTTACTAATATTTTCTATAAACAAACAAAACTGCAGTTATTAAAATCATGAATAGCTCACCTGATTAACCATGAATGTCTGTGAAAAACGCAAATACTACAATATTCAACAATATTACGAGATTCACCGATTTACAACTTTGAAAAATTCGGACCTTAGGCTGAGATCGGATGAACAATATCAGCAAGCTAGAAATGCCCATTTCACTAAAATGAATGAGAAGATGATAAGATATCCATGAACCTGTAAGTCTCTTATGTAACTAGCGAGCATTCATTAACAATATGTAGATACTCACTTTAATTACTATCATAAATCTAAAACATATCTTTAATACTGAAGCTAAATTTACATTTTATAGCGATGACCACCAATTTCAAGGAAGCCTAAAAATACCATTGGATTTAAAAGCAAATACCCTTTTAACTAGTTCTGAGAGTACACGTCACTAGCTTCATTATAGCACTGAAATGTGCCACCCAAAAGTGCAAAAGTGGGGGTTCAGGCAGTATGAGCCTCATAGGGAAGGGTTTCATACAATTACAATACTTGACAGGGCTGAGGTTAACCACTCGGTATAAGTAACATTGGGTAATAAGTGTACCTGCGCCCTATCACAATTAACACTAGTTCCCAACCTTCTCACCAATTTTGATGCCGCAATGGTTTTTGGAAGAACAGCAACTCCAAATGTTTTAAAACTATGTATGTTTGCATTCAAATTATGTTGATGAGGGTAAAGTATTAATTTTATTAGTAAAAATTAACTTCACAATTTTTCAAAGAATACATTATTGTTCATCACTATCACAATGGAATAAATTACCACCATAAAGAATCTGATGGGAAACTCCAACATTATATATATTGTTATAAATCTCTCATTCCCTTATTCTGAAAAGGCCTTGCCTGAGAGAAATTATAATAAACAATCTACAGCTGATGGCTGATATTACTGAAGGGGAGAATTTACATAAAACTCTGGAACTTTAGTTTAACGGGGCTGTATTTACATTTAAATTATGTGAGCAATAATTCACACTTTGAGGGTGACAGGAACTCGAGTAGGTCCAAAAATTAATTGAAAGTGGTTGATTGCAGGTCCACTGGAACACATGGCTGGGAAATGATCCCGACACAGAGATATGATTTGCGCAAGTGGCTTGTTATTTATTCCAAGTGCCGTTTTCCAAAGGGGGTGCCAAATTTGCTCTCACAACCAGGCATGATATTTGTGTCTGCAAAGCGATTGCATTCTAGCATGCATCAGTACTAAGGCAATAGACATATGGGGAAATGTTAAACACTCTTATTATTTCACATCAAAAGTTCATTCACAGGGGCACAGAATGACTGAGAGCTTGCACAGATAGGAATACTATGTTGCTTAATTGTCTAGGGAATGTTTAGCATGAAACAACAATGTTATTTGCAGCATCAAGGGTAGCAATGGAACTGCATTACAGTAACCAAAAATAGGAACTGCAAAGCTGAGTCAATAGGGGGAAAGTCGCCTTGGGAAGAATGAAAGGAAATACAGACTAGACAAAAATCGGTAACTGACATCACCGGAAATTTATCCAATTACAGTACCTGAGCATCTGTGGTTTGTTGTCGTCTCAATTGGTGGTCGATTGGTGCACTACGTGGTTAAAGCAACACGTGGAAAGTCCCCTGGTGAAGGGAGAGCAGAGGGAAGAGTTGTGAACGCATCGCCAGTGGAAGGACTTCTGAGAGCGATGAATCATTTCCTGGTGGTTTCAACATCTCTGGTATCGTCATGGCTCCACCCTTGTAGGATTAATCTGGAGAACAACCAATCTGGATAGACAAGATGATTTAAAGAGAACGAAGGCTTCAGTTGAGAGGGGCTACTAGAGAATATATAAAATAATTTTTATAAAAGGGTGATATTTTACTTGGTTCTGCCTTAAATCTTGAACAATATATAAAGGTACTAACAGCCATATGATGAAGCAATCGATCTGAGCCCATCCGTATATATTTAAAGAACATTCTTAAGCTTTTGAAAATGTTCCCAGATAGAATTTTAAGTATAAATTTCATATTCAATAATCTCTGACTCATTTATGCCTAAATATTTGCTTAAGGCGGATGAACAGAGGTCCCAAATTTCTGACTGAGAGGTGCATAACAGTTGTTAAATGACAAAAGAGGCTCTTGGTGTGGGAAATCCATATTTCTTCTGCAAGTATTGTACTTTGATTTTTAGTAACCTGACAACCAAAGATGTGTATTACAAGAATAACATTAGAAGATCCTTCAACTCATGCAAGAGGTTTACAATTATGGTATATGACAATTACTTTAAGTTCATAATGTCATATAAATTACATTTTCTTCATACAAAATTTGCATTTCGCTCCAGAGATGTTAAGAAAATTCTAGATAATCTTGTTAGCTGGGGTGGAGAAGACCCTGATGGTTTCTTCTCTTTGTTTTTTAAAAAGGTTTCTAGCATGTTGTCTTCTGAGTTTAGTAGATTCTATGGAGTTTTATATTGACGAAGTATCTTAGCGGATTAGTACAAGCTTAATAACACAGTGCCTGTTCCATAGAGTGGCATATCTGCAAACTGCAGTAACTACAGGTCAATCTCTATTCTTCCTGTGCTCTCCAAAGTTGCTGAAAAGCTTATTTTTAAGCTAATATGCAAATAAGTTGAATCAACAATTGTTATCTGATTGTCAATATGCATATAGGAAGCAGCCATGTACTTGCGATACTCTTTTATACTTGCTATGCCATTTCCAAGGGAACCTTGATAAGGGTTTTGAGTGCAGAGTAATCCAGATAGATTTTAGTGCTGCTTTCGATTTAGTAAATCACAAGGCACTTACATATAAACTTCAGAACTTGGAGTGGGTGGATATGTTTTAGGATTACTTCAAGATTTGCTTATAAGTAGACAGCAGCAAGTTGCTGTGGATGGGATCTTCAGTGAACTATTATGTCTGGAGTTCCACAAGGGCAGTGTTCTTGGTCAATTGTTATATTTTGTGTAAACAAGTGAAATGGTTGTTGGCCTGGAAAACAAGATTGTTCAGTATGTCGACAATGCAATACTTGTGGTTGTAGCAAAGTCTTCACTTTTGAGAAATGTAGCTACCCTCAGCCTCAACAGGGACATGGACCGGATCAGGGAATGGTGTAGTCGGTGGGAGGGGTGGGGGGGGGGGGGGGGGGGGTGGGGGGAGGGGGGGGGGGGGGGGGGGGGGGGGGGGGGGGGGGGGGGGGGGGGGGGGGGGGGGGGGGGGGGGGGGGGGGGGGGGGGGGGGATGAATTGGCTGAACTCCAGTAAACACTATTGACTAGCATACTCGTACAGATTTCCCAACCCATCATCCCCTTCAGGTGGATAGAACTTTGCTGAACGAGTCAGAAGCCTTTGACTCACATTTAACTTTTGAGAAACATAATGAAAGTTTCAGCAAATGCTGCACGAAATTTAGCATTGTTCGTAAGGTCTCATATATTTATAAGAGAGATAAAATCAATGCAACCTGTTTTAGGCCATTTTAACTCCCTTTAATAGAACCTGTTCTCTGGCATGGATGTCTGCTTTTGCCAGTGATTTCTCTTCTAGATAAAGTGGTTCGTGGTGGTAGGTTTCTGTATCTTAATAGTGGTAGTTATGACTTTCACCATCGATGGATGGTCTCTTGTTTGTCACTTTTTCATAAGTTCTATTTCAAAAGAGATTTTTCACATTCACAATTGACCCTTGATCCTTTATCTATCAAGAACAACCAGATTCACTGAACAGCAGCACCAATATGCAGTAAATGTGCCCCAGTGTTGTACTTCTCAGTTCCAGAGGTCCTTTATTCCTCACACCATTAGACTGTGGAACAGCCTCCCAGAGGAAGCCGTGAAATTGGAACTTCAAAAGTTCAGGCAAAGGTGCTGCCCTAATAGTAGTCTTCTCCTTGCATTTTAATAAATTTCTATCTATTTACTAATTCATTATTTTTTCTTTCTTTTTTAATGAGCGGGATCTCTTCTTGCTGTATTTCCTTTTATCTTCTCTTACTTCTTCCTAATGAACGCCAAATTCTTTGGAAGCTTGAATTGCAAGTCAATGGCCCCTGTGGGCTTGTTCCATATGAATAGGTTTCATGTTCTGAATAATAATATAATAATAATAATAATAATAATCATAATAATTAATAATAACTCAATAATAATACTAAATAATAATAATGTGGCGCCGTGGAGGAGTGGGTTAGGTCGTCAATAGACTTAAGTCAAGTTAAGCAACATTGGGGCTGGTCAGTCGTTGGATGGGTGACCGCTCTCCTCGGCGTTGATTCCTTGGGAAAGGATCTTTACCATAATTTCCTCAGTCTACTCAGCTGTAAATGAGTACCTATCCCTGATGGGGTAGGGTCCAGCTATGGGTTAAATAGCAAAACTCAGCAATGATGGAAAGAAATGAAGGAATAAACGACAACGACGTAAATGGAACCTCTGGCAACAGAGGAGCTTTGTCCGGCAACCAGGTATTCAACCCCAATTCTGAAGGGGAAGACGGTCAGGTACTTGGAGGTCGTGACATCCAACTGATCACAACGACAGTAATCAACAGCCTGAGATTGGAGCTAGAGAGGCAAAAAGGAAGAAATGGACAAGAGAAGAAATAAGGAAATATGGAGATGCTACATCAGAAGCAACCCGACGGAGAGAGGATATAGAAGAAGATTGGTCAACATCTGGAATGAAAGGGAATAACACCCCGAAACAGAGCAGATGGCTGGCAGACCAAGTAAGGAACATAAAGAAAAAGAACTGGCTCTCCCCAACAGAAAGAGAAGAACTGGAAAGGGAAATGTCACACAACAACGAATTACACGAAGACGAACTGAGAGACGATGCCACAGAAGAACGACAGGGAGGATGAGGTATCAAACAACGACACACGAAGAAGAAACACCGACGAAGTAACAGAGAGGACGGAATGGGTAGAAAAGATTAGACAATGGATGGAGCCAGATACAGAGAGAACAAAGATCCCCTCCATGAAAGCCTACAACACCAAGAAATTAAGGGAGAAAACAAGTGAGGTCAATGAAATAATGGGCATAATACACACCACCAGTATCACAGAAACAAATAACTTGACATATGCAGGAGCAAGATTAGTAGCAGAACTGATGGGGATTCGAACACCAACACCACCAGCACAACCAACCCAACAGAAACCAAAACAGCAACCTCCCAAACCTTGGAAAAGGTGCCTGGAAAAGCAAATCATGGTGATGAGATCTGACTTGAGTAAACTGAAAGAGATGGCAGAAAAAAGGCTAAGAAGCAAGAAAACAAGGGAGGAACTCAACGAGAAATACAAAGTACAAGAGAGGGGACTAAAAAACACAATAGAAGATGTAAAACAGAGGCTTAAGGCCAAAGCACATAAGATCCAACGGTACACGAACAGGAATAAGGGATACCAACAGAACAAACTATTCGGAACCAACCAGAAAAGACTATACTAAGAGGGGAAGACAACCACCCAGAAATTCCTGAAGCTGAACCAAGTAAGAGACTCTGGGAAAACATATGGAGCAATCCGGTATCACACAACAAACATGCAACATGGCTCCAGGAAGTCAAGGAAGAAGAAACAGGGAGAATAAAACAAAGATTCACAGAGATCACGACAGACACAGTCAGACACCAAACTAAAGAAAATGCCAACTGGAAAGCCCCAGGTCCCGATGAAGTCATGGATACTGGCTCAAAAACTTCAAGGCCCTACACCCACGAATAGCAGAACAACTCCAGCATTGTATCTCAAATCACCAAGCACCCAAATGGATGACCACAAGAAGAACATCCTTAGTACAAAAAGACAAGAGTAAGGGAAATATAGCCAGTAACTACAGGCCTATCACCTGCCTACCAATAATGTGGAAGTTACTAACAGGTATCATCAGTGAAAGGCTATACAACTACCTAGAGGAGACAAACACCATCCCCCACCAACAGAAAGGCTGCAGAAGGAAGTGTAGGGGCACAAAAGACCAGCTCCTGATAGACAAAATGGTAATGAAGAACAGTAGGAGAAGGAAAACCAACCTAAGCATGGCATGGATAGACTATAAGAAAGCCTTCGACATGATACCACACACATGGCTAATAGAATGCCTGAAAATATATGGGGCAGAGGAAAACACCATCAGCTTCCTCAAAAATACAATGCGCAACTGGAATACAATACTTACAAGCTCTGGAATAAGACTAGCAGAGGTTAATATAGGAGAGGGATCTTCCAGGGCGACTCACTGTCCCCACTACTCTTCGTAGTAGCCATGATTCATGACAAAAGTACTACAGAAGATGGATGCCGGGTACCAACTCAAGAAAAGAGGCAACAGAATCAACCATCTGATGTTCATGGACGACATCAAGCTGTATGGTAAGAGCATCAAGGAAATAGATACCCTAATCCAGACTGTAAGGATTGTATCTGGGGACATCAGGATGGAGTTTGGAATAGAAAAATGCGCCTTAGTCAACATACAAAAAGGCAAAGTAACGAGAACTGAAGGGATAAAGCTACCAGGTGGGAGCAACATCAAACACATAGATGAGACAGGATACAAATACCTGGGAGTAATGGAAGGAGGGGATATAAAACACCAAGAGATGAAGGACACGATCAGGAAAGAATATATGCAGAGACTCAAGGCAATACTCAAGTCAAAACTCAACGCCGGAAATATGATAAAAGCCATAAACACATGGGGAGTGCCAGTAATCAGATACAGCGCAGGAATAGTGGAATGGACGAAGGCAGAACTCCGCAGCATAGATCAGAAAACCAGGAAACATATGACAATACACAAAGCACTACACCCAAGAGCAAATACGGACAGACTATACATAACGAAAGGAAGGAGGGAGAGGACTACTAAGTATAGAGGACTGCGTCAACATCGAAAACAGAGCACTGGGGCAATATCTGAAAACCAGTGAAGACGAGTGGCTAAAGAGTGCATGGGAAGAAGGACTAATAAAAGTAGACGAAGACCCAGAAATATACAGAGACAGGAGAAAGACAGACAGAACAGAGAACTGGCACAACAAACCAATGCACGGACAATACATGAGACAGACTAAAGAACTAGCAGCGATGATAATTGGCAATGGCTACAGAGGGGAGAGCTAAAGATCAGGCCCTAAGAACCAGATATGTTCAAAGAACGATAGACGGAAATAACATCTTCTCCCATATGTAGGAAGTGCAATACGAAAAATGAAACCATAAACCACATAGCAAGTGAATGCCCGGCCTTGCACAGAACCAGTACAAAAAGAGGCATGATTCAGTGGCAAAAGCCCTCCACTGGAGCCTGTGCAAGAAACATCAGCTACCTTGCAGTAATAAGTGGTACGAGCACCAACCTGAGGGAGTGATAGAAACGATCAGGCAAAGATCCTCTGGGACTATGGTATCAGAAACAGATAGGGTGATACGTGCAAACAGACCAGACGTGATATTGATTGACAAGGTCAAGAAGAAAGTATCACTCATTGATGTCGCAATACCATGGGACACCAGAGTTGAAGAGAAAGAAAGGGAAAAAATGGATAAATATCAAGATCTGAAAATAGAAATAAGAAGGATATGGGATATGCCAGTGGAAATCGTACCCATAATCATAGGAGCACTAGGCACGATTCCAAGATCCCTGAAAAGGAATCTAGAAAAACTAGAGGCTGAAGTAGCTCCTGGACTCATGCAGAAGAGTGTGATCTAGAAACGGCACATAGTAAGAAAAGTGATGGACTCCTAAGGAGGCAGGATGCAACCCAGAACCCCACACTATAAATACCACCCAGTCGAATTGGAGGACTGTGATAGAGTAAAAAAAAAAAAAAAAAAATAATAATAATAATAATAATAATCATAATAATAATAATAATAATAATAATAAGAATAATAATAATAAAAACAAACTAAATAGGGCCACATGTCTTCTGAGAGAGTAGGTATCTAGTACCTACAACTCAACCGAAATATGAATATAGTTTATAATTCCTAACCAAAATTGCCATTAGTGAGTAACTGGGATCTGCTCACATCCACTTTTTCCAAAATCACTGGCTAAAACAAAAACCCTCCAAAGAACTTATTCATAATATATAATTATCTATGGTATGAGAAGAGCTGCAAATTCGTGAATCATATCCATGAATAAACATTCAAAAAGGGCTTAATGGCTCTCAACTTTAAACATATATAAAACAATGGATACAACGGCTGCTGAATTTGTAATCGTAGGGGCTTCTGGTCAGATTTGATATACAGAGCTTTAAAAGACTGTTAAAGGGCCTGGTAAACTGGCATCGTAAAAGTTTCACTGTATGGTGGAGACCATGCGTTCACTGACTGATCTTCCAATCAGCCAAAAAAGTTGCCTAAAGGTAGTACACATACAAAAACCCTGTTTAGACCTGGATTTATTATAGTCATCCTGCTGAGGGGAGTTCTGTGTGAACTTGTAGGTCCCGAAAATTACTCAAAAGTTTCATAGAATTGACCACTTCAGGACTAAAAATAACTTGGGTAGGCATGCTGAATCATGGTAGCAACTTGGGAAATCAACATTTTATAAATACCCCTAATATGGCTGCCGAGGGCAAAATGTTAGACAATCATATAGCATGTAACGCTTATACAAACTGATCTAGCTCTTAATACCTATGTTTTTGGGCATGGGGAATATGATATTTTATGTTTAAATAGTCTAGACACTGCAGTAGTATAATGGATTTTAAAAATGGCTGTAAAATATACAACTTAACTTTGGTATGTCTTCTAATCTATGGTGAATAATATCTTTGTCGTTTCCTTAGGATTTTGCACATTAGATACATGCATACTAGGTACCAATCATGTGCTTTCTGTTTGAGGTAAATGGATGGTAACATAGAAGGTATTTCACTGAAGAGGAGCAGAACATCTGAAGTAGACTTTGAGAAGTGTATATTATGGCAACAAGATACACGCTGAAAATAGACAAGAACGCATTTTACAATTAGGGAAGATTAAGTGCATGAAAACAACTCAAACTTTATTTACCACATGAACAGTGACTGTTACAAGAAGTGTATTCTGAAGAAAACACTAGACAGAATTCGAGAACAGAAACTGTTACCACATACTTCAGCTGACAATACCAGTAAAGAAACTGATAATGACAATAGAAATAGGTTCACTAGATCAAAGACTAAACTACGAGAGTCCCCTAACACTGTTGACATTTACGCAGGAGAATGTGTCATATGTGGTCAGATTAAATGCAAAGGTGTTCAGAAAGTAAAGAGAATAAATCTTTCTTAAAGCCGCTATCTATTATGAAGGTGAAGTTTACAAGTGATCAACAAGACATCCAATCTGCATTAGGAGCAGACTTATTGTGTCACAAAAACTGTATCCAATCAAACATACGCAAGTATGATAGGGACACAGAATCGATTAATATCACACAAAAACATTCGCCAAAGTTGGAGATATTTCAAGAAGTAATTGCTTCTGTAAATGATTTAGTAAAAGGTGTTGGATATGCAATTAGTGTTCTGAGAAATTTTGCTAACAAGCTTGGTAGTGAGTTAGATTGTGCATTTACTAATAGAGGTTAGAATATTACTCAGTCATTACTATTGTGATGGGCTACTAATATCTTCTCCGAATGAGGCAAATAAGTCTGCAATGATGCTGAATGATACCACGCCAGTGGATATGGCTGACACGATTCGAGCAACTGATCTTATTACTAAATGTGCTAACATGATTCGTGAATCCCTATTATTAGAAGATTTTCACTTGAAAGACAAATTTTGTGATGCAAATGAACCTTGAACAGTCATGGAAAAGCATAGTAATACCTCGGGTAGTGTTGTAATCTTTAGAAGCATTGTTTCAATTTGAACCTAACCACTTTCCACAGTCTTCAGGAGGGCTGGGTGATGATGTTGAGGTAGATGAGGGTCAGTCTACTTTATCCAAGATTAAAATGAGACGAATGGTTGCTCTATACCAGATCTTATACTACAATGTGCATCATGGTAGGAACAGAACACCTCTTCATATTATGAATGCTCAAGCTATACATGAAGCATGTAAGAGCTCTACATTGATCAAAGGATTTATTTGGTTTGGCCTTACTTTCAGCTATGATGAGCTTCTCTGGTATCACAATGATATGGCGAATTTGATTGTCCAGTCAATGCATGGTAATGTTCCATTACCTAGCCATTTTGATCCCAAAATGTTCACCATTGGAGTTTTTGATAATTTTGATCACGAAGAGGCAACAGTATCAGGAATGGGAGGGAGTTACGATACAGTCAGTACTATTCCATCCAGGAAAAACCTTATGCACTGAAGATGAAACCAACATCTCTGAAACCAGTGTTATTTATGGAGCAGAGAGTTTTAAACATGAGCTTCTGTGTCAAACCTTGCGTGAATACATAAAACCAGCAAGAAAACCTGATCTGTCTCAATTAAGTACAGTCAAACAAAGCTGTGACAAATAGGTCATGCCTTCGTGGGCTGCTTTCGGTTCCCTTGTCACTAATGAGAATGTGCCAGGGAAAATAGTTGGATTCCTCCCATTACTTCCTAACCCCATTACTGACAGTACTTAAAAGCTTCCAGAATGTGTTAGGTCAACTTAATCGTAATCGCAATTACTTGTGACGAAGGTGTGTACCACACTGCAAGAGAAATAATGTTACAGCGGCCTATGGAATTCTCAAATATGGTCTTGTGCATAGGTTCATTCCATATGATTAAAGTACTGCTTGGGTGCATTGGAAAGTACTTGCATGGAGGGGGCCAGAGTCTATTTGGACCGAGTGTGGTATATTCAGAGTAAATGTAGTGGAAGCAGTTTTGAATAGCTCCAACTATGTAAGATCACTGAAGGGTATGTATCCACTTGCAGAAGCTATGGAGAGGTTTGGGTTGATGGAGTTCTTCATGACATATGGAACAGAAAGCTATCAAGAAGAATTATGACCTTTTCAGAAACTGAAAGCCACTGTGGCAGGAAAGAACTCACAAGGTAGCAAGGAGTATCTGAGAGCCTTCATAAGAACTTCTGATAAACTACAAACAGACTTTCCTCAAAGCGTGTTCAAAAATGAGAAGCAGAGAGAGTGAGACATTTAAATATTAGGACTATTTCATTCAAATAGTAAACCTGCTGAAAGACCTTGTTAGAGCCAGTCATGAAGGAAACTAGAATCTGTATCTACACCTACTTCAAAGTATTCTCTATCTGTTTGCAGTATTTGACAGAACAAACTACTTGCAATGGGGTTCAGTGTATATGGAGGACATAAGGAAACTTCCAGAGATGGCTCCAGATCTTCACCAGGCTTTTCTGGGTGGGAAATTTGTTGTGGAACGAACACAGGGTCTATTAAAAGCTGTTGGTGCAGACATGTGCCTGGAGCAAACCATCAATAGGTCACAGAAAAGTAGTTCTGGCATTATAGGCAGCTCCAGAAAAAACATTATGTAACACAGTGGGAGATGATATACCATGAGATGCTGGCAGTAAGAAACTTGCAGAGATATCTCAGTGGTTCTAGGCCTTTCAACTTTGAGTTGATTGTAAGCCATGAATTCAACAAGGCTGAAACTGGAAGGGATGAGAAGAAAGTGACAGACATCATGGCATATGTGAAGTCCAAAGAAAATCCATTTAATATACATGAGCAAACAGAACCTAAGCTACATAACATTCTTACTCAGGAGATGATGCCTGATGAGGTTAGGTCACAGCTGTTTTCTTTGAAAGACCTTGGCACAGAATAGTATATCACATTCTGAGAGGAATGTTTTGTCACCAAGAACAAGAGATTGAGTGATACTGTTCACAGAACAAACCTACAAACATTTAATTAACAGCACCAAAGGTATGAAGAAAGCACCACAAAAGAAAACAGTGAAGAAGAAGGTTAACTTTGCTCAGAAGACACTAGATATAGCTCGAGTAAGAGGCTGTAACATAAGGGATGTTTTCATCTATGACCTACTGCCAACTAATTGTCTACTAGATAAAGAAAGACTTATAACTAAACCAGTTAGAAGTTCACTGACAATCGAGCTAGAGAAGTCACTCACAGCTGAAGACTGCATTCCACTATCATAATGGGACTACAACATATATTGTGGATGTGATGGCATACAGCAGACATATTAGGACCAAGAGTCTGACAACCTTTGGTGATTTTTGTGTAACACTGTGGAATATGATCTACAATACTTGCAAAAGCCCATCACAAAACTAAACTCCAGAAGCTTTTATCACATTAAAGGACCACTATAAGAGATATTGGCCTGATCTTGTTCTAAGCAGTATGACAAGCACTGATGGCTCAAATGTACAGAAATGTCAACTTATCCAGGAAACATCAGTGAGCTACTGCCACAACTTGATCTTAACATTGAAGAGGTCGATCGTAGACTGATTACACATGAATTACAGGCAACCACAACTGGGACCTAGAGGATCTGCTTATTGTTCTCTGGATGAGATCTGGTACAGGTGACTCCACTAGGTACAGTCCTCTTCACAAACTTGCAAAGAAGATTGGGCCTCTGTGGGATGTACTGCCTGCAGTACACACTCTATCTGGCTGTGACACAACAAGTAAGTTTGGAACAAAAGCTGCAGCTTTAAAAGCTGACCCACTTGGCTTCTACAAGGATTTGGACTGAATCCCAATGATCCACTCCTTGATGTGACTATGGCAGATGCAGAGGCATATCTGGTTCAGGTTTTGAAGCCAGGATCTATTTGCAAAACAATGGATGAGATAAGGTACCAGATTTATCATCAAAGTAGAGCTGCGACAGTCGATAATCTGCCACCAACATCGACCTCCACAATGGGACATATTCGTAGAAGCTTTCATGCAGCGCACTTGCAGATGATCTGTCTCACAGGAACTTTCCTTGATCCAAAGCTGTATGGGTACGTAGAAATGGATGGCTTGCTGATGCCTGACAGCTGTATACAGATACTCCAGAAAATATCACCTTAAAGTGTAACTGTCAGGAGTGTACATCCAAAATATGTGATTGTAGACGTCAAGTTGTACAATGCTGTGTCTTTTGTAAATGTCAATCTGAAAGTTCTTAATGTATGAATCCAAATGTGCTAAGAAAAGATCAGGATAAATATAGGCATAGTTGTGTCATGGGGTGACATATAAAGGACTGTGTTATACAAACTTTTGTTACATCAGCGGTATAAGTGCCATCTAATATTTGATTATGTGCTTTTCAAATATAATTTCGAATATTCTATTTTCACTAAACTATATGTTATTATGATAATGAAGTGACATGTAAATCACTTTAGATATATCAGAGGCAGAGGAGCAATTTTCATTTTATTTTATGCATTTAACATAAGATATCAATTATTATAATATTAAGGGACAAAAATATATAGTTATGATAATAGAAAAATGAAAATTAGAATGCTCTGTTATTTACAATTACTCATTGTAACACTAAGTTATAGAAGCTGTTTAAAAGTGGAACTCTACAATATTGACCACACTTTTTTCTGTAGTATATGTTTTTTTTTTATATATATAATTTTGAACCCATTTTGAAAACTCATGTTAATTACTGCTGTATCTAGACTATTTAAACGTAAAATATCATGTTCCTCATACCTCAAAACATAAGTATTGATAGCTAGATCAGTTTGTACAAGCATTTAGATGTGTTATATAATTGTCTAACATTTTACATTTGGCAGCCGTATTAGATATATTTATAAAATGTTGATTTCCCAAGTTGCTACCATGATCCAGCATGTCTACGCAAGTTTTTTTTAGTTTTGAAGTAGTCTATTCTATGAAACTTTTGCATAATTTTGGGGACCTACAAGTTCAAACAGAATCCCCCTCAGCCACGGAGAAAATAAGATTCGTTTTGCACACCATCCTTAAAATTGGCAACAAGTCAGACCTTTAGGGGCAAGCAGCCACAAGTAGGCTGTCTGCAATGTGAAATCTTTCATAAAACTTGTGTCATATAACTATGGGCTCCCAAAGAATGTCCTGAATAAATGAAATTGAACCCTGGTAATGTATCATCAATGGGACAAGTCGTTTTTCTTCACACACCTGAAGGAAATGAAGCTCTCAGTTACACTGATCAAGTATTTAAATGTTGGAGATGCAATTAGAGCAAGACAATCAACCTTAGAAGCTGTTCTTAAAATACATTGGGAATTTCCTGATCAGGTCTGTCAATATGCAATACAGTGGAACAACTAAATAAATAAACTTTTTTTCAGCTTTAAACATAAATAAAAACAACGGACACAACAGCTGCTGAATTTTTAATCCTGAGGTCTGCTAGTCAGATTTGCTATGTAGAGCTTTAAAAGACTGATAAATGGCCTAGTAAACTGGCATCTCAAAAGTCTCATTAGATAGCGGAGACCATGTTTACAGGATGGCCTCCAATCAGCCAAAAAAAGTACCTTAATGATAATGCACATAGAAACACCCTACTTAGACCTGGATTTATCACAGGTTTGGATAGAATGGGCAGCAAGTCAGACCCCCGGGTATATGCAGTCACAAGAAGACTGTCTGCATTAAGAAGCCTTTCCTAAAATTTGTCGCATATAATTAAAGGTCCCCACAGAATCTTCCAAATTAATGACATGAAACCTTGTTAGGGTATCATCAGTGGGACAAGTTGTCCCTCTCCATGCTTGAATGAAACATGAAGTTCTCAGTTACACTGATCTGGAATCCCTAAATGTTGGAGATATGATTATAGCCTGACACTGTAGAAGAAAGTTCTTCATCGAGTTCACCTTAGAACACGAATATTCTGTATATGGTATGACACACAGGAACCTATTCCAATAAAAATAAATTAAGAGCATAGAAATTCTTAGTCTACTTATCTTTGCAAGTTCTTTACTTGACCTGTTTTCATCCTTGCCAAATTTAGATTGTTTATAATACCTTCTATTAGCAAAACTTAATCTCTTTCTGCTACCTTTAATTCAAAACCCTTATGCAACAACTTTATTAAACGGGCTTTGGAGAAGTTACATTCACGAGAGTTTTTACAACATGAGAACAAGATAAAGCTAATATTCATAGAAAACTGACTGGATCACAGAGAAACAAGGATTACAATTTTCATTCGTTCTTAGATATATCATATATTATTTATGCATCAGTGTTTTATCTGTTTTAAATCCCTTTGAAATATACGAGGAAAACGATAGAATAAGAAAGAAAATTACCTGTAACACGTTACAGAAGTCAAAGAGCTTTCAAAAACGAAACTTTAATTTCCTAAAAGTATGACATTAGGAAGGACGAAGCTTAGATGGGGAACACTGAAATTATTAAGTTTTGTGGCACAATCGCTCACCAGAGCTTCATTAAAAAATCTTTAAGGACGAATACTTTGTAAAACTTAGAGTCAAAAGAGGCTCTAGATGCCTCAGTTTACGTGGCCACTCACCAATATGATGTCTTGCAGGGGAAGATAAGAAAGTGCGACCACTAGTGGGGCAGTTATCTTTCAATGAACTTAACCCAGATCCTGGTAAAATGTCCCACTTCTAAAAATGCGATTTTGATTTTCATCTCCCTCATAACACCCGATTTGAAATTGAAATTTCTGGTATTAATTTAATTGCTATATTTTGAAACCACTCTTATTTTTACTGCAGTTAAGAAAAACAACGGACATCTCTTTTTCATTAACAAGAGGAGGACCTCAGTCTCATCTTCCAAACCCTTAGTGAAATATCCTGAGATATGGAAGTACTTTTGTCACATGCTGAATAATTCTTACTTCTCTGTCTACTGGAGAGGTGAGGTGAGTAACCAGAGAATGGTGAATGACTCATAACAACACTCTGAGGCCTTAGAGAAGTCGTCCTTCTACGGGAATGGTTAGAACTGACTCCTGAGCAAGTTTGCAAGAGAGTTAAGTGCAGAATTTCACAATTAGGTAAGAGAGGGTTATTTCTTCTACACTTCAGAATCTTAAGGGGCCTACAGACGATCATTATTACTGTCAGTAAAAATACTGACGATATTCTATTGGTGTGAACTACTGTCAGTACACCGAACACACGTCCATTACTGAGTGCTGATTGAGCCGTCAGTAATTCAGTGTAACCGTAACCGCGTCGAATGGTTGTGCCCTTGACTTTCAGGTGACATGAGAAACAAGAGAAAAGCATCCATTGCAATTATTATGACTCTTTGGCTAAAGAAAAGACGTAAACGTAGAAAGTGGGTCAGAGACTGGATTGTTAAGCGTAATACTTTTACGCCATATATATATATATATATATATATATATATATATATATATATATATATATATATAATATATATATATATATCAGAAATTCATTAAAATGCTTTAGTTAACTTATAGTTGTTGCAAATATAGCCAATCCATAGTTATGGAGTAAAATGTAATAGTTTAAACAATAAAATACAATTGCCTCTACTGTTGTTTCAATTGACTTTCTTGTCTGCACAGGCTTCGCCAAATTTTTCAAGAATAAAAGCTCATAAAAAAACCATGAGGACTGTTGATATATGTCATCGGTGCTAGCACCACTCGTTTTAGTCTCGTCGATTTTTTTCAACTTCTTCCGCAAGTTGCTTTGCAATGTATTTATCTTCTTTTTTACATCCTCTACAGTTGCGTCAGCTTTGATTGATTTATATGCCTCCAATAACTTCTCATATGCAGCCATTTTCTTGTTCCTCCTCATATAATTTTCGCTTCGAACATCCCATAACTCTGGTAATCCTTGGAAAGCTGAAATAAATTCCTGAAGGAGTAGTTTCCCTTGCTGGTCAGACATTGTACCTCTTCTGATTTCTGATAATACTGACAATACTGACAGTCCAGTGAACAAACCATCATTAATTTAAGCCCCACTCACATACTGATAGCTGAAACTGGATTTCAAGGACCACCATTTTCAGGTACTGACACTGAAAATGGTGGTCCTTGAAATCTAGTTTCAGCTATCAGTATGTGAGTTGGGCTTAAATTAATGATGGTTTGTTCACTGGACTGTCAGTATTGTCAGTATTATCAGAAATCAGAAGAGGTACAATGTCTGACCAGCAAGGGAAACTACTCCTTCAGGAATTTATTTCAGCTTTCCAAGGATTACCAGAGTTATGGGATGTTCGAAGCGAAAATTATATGAGGAGGAACAAGAAAATGGCTGCATATGAGAAGTTATTGGAGGCATATAAATCAATCAAAGCTGACGCAACTGTAGAGGATGTAAAAAAGAAGATAAATACATTGCAAAGCAACTTTCGTAGGGAGTTGAAAAAAGCCAACGAGACTAAAACGAGTGGTGCTAGCACCGATGACATATATCAACCGTCCTCATGGTTTTTTTATGAGCTTTTATTCTTGAAAAATTTGGCGAAGCCTGTGCAGACAAGAAATTTAATTGAAACAACAGTAGAGGCAATTGTATTTTATTGTTTAAACTATTACATTTTACTCTATAACAATGAATTGGCTACATTTGCAATTACTATAAGTTAACTAAAGCATTTTAATGATTTTACGATATTAATACACACACACACACACACACACACACACACACACACACACACATATATATAATATATATATATATATATATATATATATATATATATATATGTTATATATATATATATATATATATACATATATATATATATATATATATTATATATATATATATATATATATATATATATATATATATATGTATATATATATATATATATATATAATAGTATATATATATATATATATATATATATATATATATATGTGCATATATAATGTATATATATATATAAATATATTATATATATATATATATATATATATATATATATATATATATTATATATATATATATATATAAACTATATATATATAATGATATATAAATATAATAATGTATATATATATATATTATATATCTATATGTTATATATATATATCTATATATATATATGCATATACATATATATAATGTATCTATATATTGCTACGTTTTATTGATCTCTTTCGTCTACCCAGCATTCAAGTAATTATTTTGATTTGTAAAACGGCAGCCATATTCCTCCAAATATCAGCTGATTTTTAGGCGGGAAACCAAAACACACCAGCCTTCCAGAGATAGGGAGTTCCTAAGTTGGGGGAAAATAGACTCTTGTCAGCTTAAGGGGGGACGTATCTCAAGGGAAGGATGTAGGCAGACTGCCGTACTTCTTAGGCCTATATCTTAAGCTCTTTTTTCTGTGAGCCCTCTGCTGACTGTATGTTCTGTTTCCAGGATTGCCCTGCTCGTGGGGGGTTAAGCTGACCCCCAACATCCAGGAAAAACACCTGGGATCTTTCCCCAGTCGACTTCAGTCGTGACCTCGGACAGATGTCCGCCACGAGCCTTCCACAGTTAAGCCTAACAGCGCTACTGGCGCACCAAGAAACCCAGACCTGAGACAAAGCCGACGCCATATTTTCTACAAAGGTCCACACTGAACATGGCATCCAGGTACGTCTAAAGTGTAAACTCCAAACCAGCACCTTTTATCTACCATACGACTCTTGCTAATTTCATTTTCAAGTCTCACTTTTATCCCTCCTACATCAAAAGCCCTTTGTCCTCATCGGGCCACGTGCTTCCCCTTGTGACTTGTTAAAGACTAAGTCTTCAGTGCATACCTCAGTGAAACATTAGAGTTCCTTTGCCCCAGTGTTAGAGAACTGAATAATCGTAACTTGTGCAAGAAGTCCTTTTTTCTTTTATCTTGTCTAATCTGGGATCCTTTTCCAGATTCCCTGAGTCACGTGTCAAGTCTGTCCGTCTGCAAGTTGTTGCATTACCACAAGATTTCGAAACCAGCTTTATTACGTGAATTCATTTTGCGCCAGCAATCATTCACTGAGAGATATTATTAGTCCATGTGGGGACCAGTTGCATTTACTTAACCTTGGCTGTCAAGCAGCCTCTTGTAAATAAATAGCTGTAAAGTAATTAGCTGAGTTTCTGGCGACCTTTCCTCTAGAGTAAATGTTCACTTTAAATCCTTTTTTACAGTAAGTTCAAGCAATTCACTTTGTTTTTCCTCAACTATTTCTGTTTACGTATCGGAGCCTCTGTCAAGGCCGGGCTTCATACGTAACAATGTCAACCTCGCCAAGGATTCGAACCTAGCTTGCTTAAAAAGGTTGTAAATCGCGTTATCCCTTGTAAAACGTAGTGTAAATGTTTTTACCAAGAGCACATCAAAGCACACTTGCAGCGGAAGACACTGACTCACGGTAAGGTACGTTTAAGTATTTTTATTAGAAGTTTAAAAGAGTGTTAAGTGAGAAATATTATTACATTGTAACGGCCAGAGCGCCGAGTGAATTCTGTTATTTTGTAAATCGCATCGTCGTCGCCTGACGAGACACGAGCATGTGTAAAATAGATGCCAGAAAGTACTAGTTCAAACTAGGAAGTGCCTTGCCAGGGTTTATTGCTGTGTTAGAAAGCCTAGCTAGTTAGGAGTGTTCTACTAATAGTTACGGCAAAAGAAGTGTACAATTCTTTTGTCTGTGATATGTTAGGGGAATTCATTTTAACTTAGTTTTCATTCCAAGTGTTGGTAACCGCGTAGCCCTCACCTTAAGCTGAGCGTAAACGCTCTCAAACCTGCCAGCTCGTAAGCTTCGTCAGCTTTCGCACATACGCTATCTCAACCAACCTTTGGTTCACTCAAAGCAGCCATGTTTTATCCCTTTAAGCATTATCTCAACGATTTAAGCAAAGTAACGTAAGTCTTGAAGTTTTAACGTAAATAAAATTAATCTCAGTACTAGTATCTATCGTTCTGCCAGAGAAATTAACGTAATTCGCCTTGAATAAGAAATTAGAATTTCGTGTTGTAAATCACCTCCGCGTTTACAGAAAATCAGCTGTTTGAACGACACGCTGTCCAACCCGCTCTGCTCGCCTCACCATGCGTCTCACCTAGCATCGCTCACTCGCTCGCTGAGCGAAAGTTTCATTTCCTTTCGTACTAAACGTAACCTTTTCCATTTACAAATGTTTGCTAACATCGTTTAAAATCCTTACCGTCATTTCACTTGTCACAAGGACCTAGTAATCTTACGTAAAGTTAACGTAAATCTTCAAGTAGAGTAAATTACAAGAATTGTTAACGTAAAACGCGTCTTTGTGAAATTCATATTGAAACGCAAATCATTTCATAAGCGCAAGCCGCTACCATTAACGTAAACATCGTTCACCGCGAGCGCGTTATCATTTTCATAAAACGTATTCCAAAGCAATTCTTCATTACATGTTAACGTAAGTAAAATCATTTAACGCAAGTTGCGTTGTATTAACTAACAATATTGGTAGTTCAAATAAATACAAGGGAGTTCATCATATATCATTTTCACCCTCTCCGAGAGAGAGAGAGAGAGAGAGAGAGAGAGAGAGAAAACCAGAACCCATTATTCACGAAGCCAAGAGTACTACGTCCATTTCTTATACGCATGCAGAATTAACATTATTTTAGTCTCTTGTGTCTTTCATTTACAACCTGAGCGTGATACGTACGCGCATGTTGTCCATTGCAGTTTGCAAGCATTTATTTCATTTATCGAGTACTTCAGCAAAGGACTGAGCATTTCTAAAAGTACCATTACCTGTCGTTGCCCGAGTGGTCTTTTCATTTTCTTTTATCACAAAAGACTTGCGTATAACGCAAGCACAATTCGCACAGTGTGCCACAGCAACCTTCATTACTTCCATCAAGGAAGTCGTTACCAGTCTAGGACTGGCCACCACCAGTGCACGTCAGGCCTTACCATTTTACAGTGCCACTAATTCGTGACACTGTCCATCGTCTGGCTGCTGAAGTACTCCCACCTTTTACTTTCTCTCCTCTACCATTACACTCTGCACAAACAGAGTACCATTTCTCTTCAGTATTTTAAGTATACTGCATTTAGTGTCGTCCGACGGGACATACCAGCACACTACCAGTGCTCCAAACAAGGAGCGCCTCCTCATAAGTGCCATTGCAACTGTACAGGCCATACAGGTAGCCCTTTACCTGCGTGTCCCGTCCCTTAACCTGAACGCCCAAGAAATTAGTGTGTCCATGTACAAGGGTCAGTGATCCTTCGGAACACTCCAAGGGAACGCCTCCCGAAAGTGCCGCAATACCAGCCCTAAGTGCTGTCAAACCTGCGTGTCCGTCCTTACGGAACGCCCATTCATTAGTGTATCCGCTATCCCGGATCACCCAATCAAGAGAACGCCTCCCGAAAGTGGCCGCAATACCAGCACTACTAGTGCTGTCCCCCCCAAAAGGAACGCCTCCTGAAAGTGCCGTGCACCTGCATTGGACCTACAGGTTGCCCATTGCAGCGTCTCCCAAGTGAGGAACGCCCTTAAGTGTGACGTACGCCACACACACTATTTGATTGTACTCACCTCATCAGAAGGTGCCATTCCAGAAGTGCCACCAACTTACGGGACACTTCCCAAGTGCCACAGAGCACCAGTCTTTTCAGACTTTTTTCACTACCACGTCGCAGAACCCATTTCCAAGTGAGTGCCACTTTCCACAGTAGGCACTCCCATTCCATTCAGTACCTTTTCCTGGCCAATTCTTATCATTTTCATCCGAGCCTCTACTGCAGCCTAAGGGAAATGTCTTCCCCTGCTTCCCGCGACTTCTTTGCCTTAGAGCTAGAGAAGCTCCGAGCCCTCATAACTCTGGGCAAGGAGGCGGTTACACTGGACCAGCACTTGACCAGGGGTGGATGAAGGGTGCAGCAGGATGCCGCGCGCCTGCAAGAAAGGGAAGAAAAAGAAAACAAGAGAAAAAGCCAGAGAAGCAGAAAAGAAGGCAAGGGAAGCAGAGAGAAAGCATGAGCTCGCTCTCAAGGAGAAGGAACTCGAAATCAAGCAGGAGAAGGCCCGTAAGGAGAGTATCTTCGCTCCAGCCACTCTGCCAGCTTCCAGCCCTGCACCCACTGTCTCTCTTAGTCTGCCGTCTCTGGTCAGCCTGACATCCTTTCTATTCGTGAGCCTGGTCCTGATCCAGTGCCCGAGATAGAAATTCCTGCCGCATCCTGCCAGCCTTTTACCATTTTACCGCCTACCTCCTCCCTTTTGGAAGAGGTAAGCCCACCAGTTAACCCCGGACTTGTTTCAGAGGGTGATCCAACGGAGGACTCATTGACCTCCCCACCTCAATCCCTGCTAAGGAGGACTCTTCACCTGTGCCAGAGCACACTGCCAGCCTTGGTGACTCCACAGATTCGCAACCTGTGGGGCCATCTCGGCCTTACCGTACAGTGCCACGGAAGAGGTTCTGGAACAAGTTCTGCCGTGACTGTGGCCGCAAGGGTCACATGTCTGCCAACTACGGAGGGTGCGCTAATCACAATATTCCCGCCATTGCAATGGCCGTTGGAAAATCGAAAATTTTCCTCACTAGGACCCCCGGCTAAGGGCCCTATAACCGTCGCACCCCTCCAAGCCATTATCCACCAAGCCACGTCAGAGCCTACAACGACTCTGGCGCTCAAATCTCCCTGATACGGAAAGACCGAATCCCCCGAGGGGCTACCGTCGATAGACGGCAACTAATCACTATTGAAGGCATCAATCATATTAAATTGGTCCTTCCGACCGTCCAATTGAGGGTCACCAGACCTCACTTCTCCAAGGTTTGTGCCCTTGCAGTTGCAAGCTACATTCCAGGAGGTTACGACCTCCTCCTAGGGCAAGACATGAAGTCTCCCTCTCGTTTCAAAAAGCCTAGGGGTCCTAACCCCACGACCAATCACTCCAAAGCAAGGAGTCATCGCAATTCTACTTCCTCCAGGAAGTATGTCCACAACAGTCTCCCCCGTTACCAAGGAGGGAGATTGATCATTCACAGTTCCGTTGCAAACCTGCAATGTACTAGGGCACTCCACGAATTGGCCTAGGTGCCCTAGCCGATTAACCAGCAGCGGACACTGACCATATTTTCCCCCCACAAGGCTTAGCCTTCAACAAGAGACAGGAGCCTCTGTCTCCCATTTCCAAGGGCACGCTGAGAGGTATTGCACCTCCAGTACCCGCCACAGGTCCAGTCGACCTCAACTCTCTGCCAGTGCCACTTGGCAGCACTGAGCAGTGCCAAGCTCCGTCCAGCCTGGACGTAGAGCCACCACAGAACTTGACCTCTGCGCCTGGCCCTGAGCTAGCGCCGGCGCCTAACCTAATCAAGGATCCTCATACCGGAGATCCTCCAACAGACATGGAGCTTACCGCAGCCCATGGCCAATCCAAAGTCCATGAGTCTTCTTCACCCTCGCCACTGTCGCCTGAGGATGAACCTCCGGCAGACCTAACATTCTCACCTCCTCTGGACGACCAGGAACTGCCCGACCAGGAGTCAGCCTGGAGTCTTACCCTTGCGACGGTTGTCACAGTAGCCGAAGTTTAGGGCCTCCTTCCCCTCAGTAGGTTCCACCTCTACAACGGTTGCTGCAGATACCGAAGTAGGGTGTTCTCCTGCAATCCCTCAGGCTACCACTGCCTCTGCTCCTGACGGCGTTTCTGGCCTTACCCCAGAGTCGGTGTCTCCGTCTACTCCTAGGACTGGTATAGCCAGGCCCTGGAGGAATAAGAAGAAGAAGGGACGTAACAAATCATTAACACACTAACCAAAGAGCCACATGCTCTCCTTGACACCTGTGCCCGAGGTACAGTGTCACATTCATTTGCAGAGTGATCCTGGCACCTACCCAGAGAAGGTAGGCCAGCCTGAAATCTCTGCCAGTAAAAACTAACCTCTAACCCCTAGCAATTGCAATACTAACCCTCACTTAAATATAATTACCTCATTACATTTCCATCCTGGTCTACTAACCCCACCTCATCTATTCTCACTCAAAAAAAAAATCATTACCTCATCTAATTTTAACAATTTGGTCGCCGAACCGCTGCTGTGCGTACCACAACTCTGGAATGATTGCGTCTCCAATTAACTGTATGAGTAGGTTAGGCTAATGATTTAGTACCAGGGCATTTAGGGTAGTAGCAAGTAGAATGTTCAAGTAACCTTATCTAGGGGTAGAGTAGATTGTCGTCACAGACAACCAGTAGTTTCTTATTTAGGCTAAACTACATTAATCCAATAAGTTTAGTACACTTAGCATCTCCCACCTATAAGTTTAGGTAGGCCACTGTAGTTAGCTGTATCGCTGCTCTAAAAACTTCAGTTAGAGTAGGAGAACTGGGTAGTCGAGACGATCAACTTATTTAAGCCAGGCCTTCACGCCCGAAAGGGGGTGAATGCCTTCTTAACGGGGGAGCAGCTACGTTTATTGATCTCTTTCGTCTACCCAGCATTCAAGTAATTATTTTGATTTGTAAAACGGCAGCCATATTCCTCCAAATATCAGCTGATTTTTAGGCGGGAAACCAAAAAACACACCGCCAGAGATAGGGAGTTCCTAAGTTGGGGGAAAATAGACTCCTTGTCAGCTTTAGGGACGTATCTCAAAGGGAAGGATGTAGGCAGACTGGTACTTCTTAGGCCTATATCTTAAGCTCTTTTTGTTTTTTCCTGTGAACCCTCTGCTGGCTGTATGTTCTGTTTCCAGGATTGCCCTGCTCGTGGGGGGTTAAGCTGACCCCCAACATCCAGGAAAAACACCTGGGATCTTTCCCCAGTCGACTCAGTCGTGACCTCGACGGATGTCCGCCACGAGCCTTCCACACTTAAGCCTAAAGGCGGCGCTACTGGCGCGCCAAGAACCCAGACCTGAGACAAAGCCAAGACGCCATATTTTCTACAAAGGTCCACACTGAACATGGCATCCAGGTACGTCTAAAGTGTAAACTCCAAACCAGCACCTTTACTACCATACGGACTCTTGCTAATTTCATTTTCAAGTCTCACTTTTATCCCTCCTACATCAAAAGCCCTTTGTCTCATGTGGCCACGTGCTTCCCCTTGTGACTTGTTAAAGACTAAGTCTTCAGTGCATACCTCAGTGAAAACATTAGAGTTCCTTTGCCACCCGTGTTAGAGAACTGAATAATCGTAACTTGTGCAAGAAGTCCTTTTTCTTTATCTTGTCTAATCTGGGATCCTTTTCCAGATTCCCTGAGTCACGTGTCAAGTCTGTCCGCCCGCAAGTGTTGCATTACCGCAAGATTTCGAAACCAGCTTTATTACGTGAATTCATTTTGCGCCAGCAATCATTCACTTGAGAGATATTATTAGTCCATGTGGGGACAGTTGCATTTACTTAACCTTGGCTGTCAAGCAGCCTCCTGTAAATAAATAGCTGTAAAGTAATAGCTGAGTTTCTGGCGACCTTTCCTCTAGAGTAAATGTTCACTTTAAATCCTTTTTTACGGTAAGTTCAAGCAATTCACTTTGTTTTATATACATATACAGTAACCTTGAATAGTGTATTAAATAGATTACCCGACTAAATAGCTAGTTCTAACATAGCTAGTCCAAAAGAGCTAATTCCAAAATAGCTATCATACCAAAATAGCTAGTGTACCAAAATAGCTAGTTCCAAAATAGCTTGTCCAAGACAGCTTGTTCCAAAATAGCTACTGCACAAATAAGCTAGGTTTGAAAAAGTTAAAAATCTGATGTACTTTATTTAAAATCATAAAACATTAAAAAGGAATTCGTATGTGGTAGCACCAATATCAAAACTTATACATTTAGGGATTAGTTAGAAAATTATTAATATATTTAATCAGTATTTGATAACACAACTAATGCCACGAAAGAATTTAAATGTTGAAATTTCTTTATTTTTGAGGCTTTGTTTTAATGTCTTAATCCTTCAAATAAATATTGCAAATAAATATTCACTTCTAATAGCATGGATCGTGTATAGTTGATAAAATAAGGTCTAGCATAGTTTAGCTTGCGAATAATATTAGTATTTCATGGGAATCACTTTCATCATAAACTAAAAAGTTTTCTGTACCACTCCCTATAGTAATTGCTTTATAATCTTCGGGGAAATTGATCTCTAAAAGTTTATTCGGCTCGGGAAAGTAGTCTTTCATTTTTTGCCTATTTCGTTGAATGCATTTCGTAAGTGCTTTTCTTTTCGGCATGCAAGATGAAGTTTCCCAATCAATATTTTGCATAATGACTCTACGTAGTGGTGTAGTTGAACCAGGAGCTTGTCCTCTTAGCTACTTAAGGCAATCTTAGCTTTTTCCTGTGTCACATCGGGTGCATGTGAATTCTTTTGTCCTAAAGCTACATCACTATTATCACTATAATTAACCGCAGTTGTAGCAGTTCCTTCACAGCCTTGGATGACGCATCTCCAATTTTGCGTTTCGTTATTGGTTGTATTCCTTCGGTAAATATATGCCTCATGACATATTTGATCCCATCCTTTTTGCGATTTCATCACTTTCATGTTGATGGGCTGTTCATTTAAAATAAGTAAAATCCAACAGACGAATAAGCAAGATCACATATAAGGAAATCCAAATCACTTGATGCATGGTGTCAAACTAAAACTAATATTTTAAATATCTAAGATACCGTTAAAAGTAACAGTTTTGAACAAGCTATTTCGGAACTAGCTGTTTTGGAGAAGCTATTTTGGAACTAGCTATTTTTGGTACACTAGCTATTTTGGTATGATAGCTATTTTGGAATTACCTCTTTTGCACTAGCTATTTTGGAACTAGCTATTTTGGGACCAGCTGTTTTGGGTTTTACCCACTAAATATTATTAGTTACGTGAACCCATACTACCAAACTTGTCTTATTGACAAAACACAGTCAGTGGATTAAAATAAGTTGTACAATGACATCAAAAGTGAGAAAAAAAGAAATTAGTTGGCTAAAAAGTGATACAAACACTAATCTACAAACATATTTTGGAATTGAATTTGTCCTTTATTGCAAAAGTATGAACAAAAGGCATCTCTGATACATTTTGCATCTCTTGATGGATTATTGATGCCTGTCCTTTGCAGTTCCATGAGACAATCAGCTTTTGTAGGTCGGTGTCTGGAACTTCCACGATTTTACCTGTGTTGTCATGGTCCATAACCCGTTGAGAACAGTACACATGTCCAATCTCTCTAATCAAATAATTATATAAATAACAGCATGCTAATCATTATTCCTGAGTGTACATACTAACATAAATTATGAAAATGTTACAGTTGCTGGATGAAATCTGTCGGATGACGGACAAAGTTCTGGTGCGAAAATTGATAATATGCCACAACCAAAGAAGAGAAAAATGAAGTACAAATCAGATGACCTTCTGAACTTAGCCTATAATCATCTTCAAAAAGATGATAGCAGTGACCTAAATATTGGACAAGTTTGGGCTAGCAAAGTAACGAATCTGCCACGAGATCAGAAATTACTGGCTGAGAAATTTATTAATGACCAGAAATTCAGTGAAGATAAATGAGTGCCGTAACGTCGACATTTTACCAGTATCTCGTCCTATGTCAGCAGCAAGCACTAGCACCAGTCATGAGGATGGTGACTCAATGAACCATTCCATAACACAAATGGAACATTTGACTCACTACTTCCATAAGTTTCAACCACAAGAATATATTGATAATTAATGTAATGCAAGACATCTTTGTAAAAAAAATAAAAAAATAAAAAAATAAAACCCTTGGCTAAAATTATAACCCTATTTATAGTTACCTTGATGTAATCCTTGAGAGCAGTAATGGTGACTTCACAGGTAGATTTTCCCATTACGCCGGAATAACGCAGCCGGGAAAATGATTCTCCTGTTGCTAAATAACAGAGTAATGGACAGTCTTTCATTTGCAGCGATAGTCTCCCTTAATAACAGTGTCTTTTTTAGTTATGTATGGCCTTACCAACTCCAAAAGTTTATTCTAGGTCTTTTCATCCATCCGGAAATGACTGAAAATCATTCATATAGGTTGCCTTGATTTCATTCAAAAGGTTTAAATGCGTAGAAATATTACGCTTACCAATACAGTTTTTGACCCACTTTCTATGTTTGCGTCTTTTCTTTAGCCATAGAGCCATAATAATTGCAATGGATGCTTTTCTCTTGTTTCTCAAGTCACTTGAAAGTCAAGGGCACAACCGTTCGACGCGGTTACACTGAATTACTGACGGCTCAATCAGTAATGGACATGTGTTCGGTGTGCTGACAGTAATTCACACTAATAGAATATTGCCAGTATTTTTACTGACAGTAATAATGATCGTCTGTAACCCCCATTAGAGTGGGTGGATATGTTTAGGTTTACTTCAAGATTTTCTTACAGGTAGGTAGCAGAGAGTTGCCGTCTTTAGTAATCCAAGACCTATAGTGTTCTTGGTTCACTGTTATGTTTAGTGTATACAAGTAATATGGTTGTTGGCCTAGAAAACAAGATTGTTCAATATGCCAATGTTGCAACACTTGTGGGTGTAGGGAAGTCTCAACTTACGAGAAATTAAGCTATCCTTAGTCTCAATCGTGACATGGCGCGGATTAGTGAATGGTGTAAGTTAGACGTGGGAGGCTAACCTCCAGTAAAATGAAAACACTAATGATTATCAGATCTCATACAGATTTTCCACCCCATCCTCCCCTCCAAGTCGATGGGGCCCTGATGGAATGGAATGGAATATGAAATTTAAGCTTGGAGCCAAGCACTGGAATCTGAAGGATTATTCAGTGCTATAATAAATTTGCTCTGAAATGGATAGGTATATCAATGAATTATCAATGGATAGGTATATCAATGAACTAAATAAAAGAATACAAAAATTATTTTAAGTCTATGGTAAAATTTTATATTTGGTAAAAACTGATATTCCCATAAAGAATGATAACTTTGCATTTAGGATATGCATGTAACCTTTTCAGTGTAAAAAGTAAAAACATTGAAAATATACATATGTAAGTGTTTACATAATAAAAATATGGAATGTAGTCCATATATATAGTCTAAAACTAAAGAGGTCAACCAGATTGCTTTGCAGGAATGTGATCAGACTAGAGACGCTAAAGATGACGTATACGATAAGTATGTAGGCTAAGATAACATGCCGTCACCTGTAGTCATTCAATTGTTTATAAACATTAGTCCAAGCTCCCTGCTTGAGACAACCACCGCCTACGTGATCTGTAGCGTGTCTCATTTTGATTGTGTGTTCGTATGAAACTATGTCATTGTATGTATGTTCATATGTTCGAACTACTGTCTGTTCCTTCATAACTTGTAACAGAGATGGTAGACAGGGAGAACAGAGTTAGTGATCGTCATTAGAAGACCTGTACCTCTTTACCTAAGCTTTATCATGTAGAGGAATAGGATTAGCCATCATCATTGGCAGAAGCGATCAAGCTATCGTCATAGAAGACTTGTACGATCATATCTGATCTTCATCATGTAAAACTTCAGAAGAATATACTATTTTTATACCTTGTGTTTTCTACAAGAACCTCACCGAACCATGAGTTTAACGCATCGTCGTAAAGATAATACCGACTTCGTAAGTGATCTACAAAACCCCAGACACTCCATTGAAGATGGAAGTGCAATACCAACCGACTTAGCGTATAGATTATAGCTAGTCTAACATTACCTCATAGGGCGCCTTATCATACAAGGCAGAGCCCTAATATTGGTGGCCAGCGGACCAGAAGAACTCTACAACGTCCTACGAAGAAAAAACCAGAATAATAAATCATGTATCATAAGAAGTCAACGACGACGGAAGCAGCAGATTCTTCAAGCAACCTAGTATCATTGTTAGTGAGCGACTTCAGAAAACAATAAGAACTCTTCAACGACGACGGAAGCAACAGATTCTTCAAGCAACTTAGTATCGTTGTTTAGTGAATAACTTCAAGAAACAAAACCGACGTGTCATTTTCCTACGGCAACGGAAGCTTCGTCTCTCATTAGAATCATTCAAGAAAACATCGTTAGTGAGCGTTTCCGGCACTGCAAGAAACAAACCGAACGCGTCTGCAGCATCGGATTTTCAAGGGCTCGAATCATCGAAACAACGCGCACGGGGGAAACTGAAGCCAAACCAGGTCGTCCGCTAAATAGAGAAGGAGGACCAAGGCCGTGTGTCGTTATCGGAACACCGTGACTTCCCACAAAAAGCAAGCTAAGTACAATTTATTATTCATTTGGAGTAACTTTGAGTGTTTCCTTTACAGGTCGAATTTCGTTATTCCTGTGGCTGAAGTTACGAGACATTCTTAATCTTACTTTTTTACAGAAATTATCTACATCATTGAGATTTCGCTACTGCGAGTTTTTTTTTATCTTTGAGTGTCTGTTTCCAGAAGTTCTACTGAAATATCATAACCATATACTATGTTAATTTTATCATTTTGGGTGATTATTAATCCCTTACGTAACAAATCATATTAAACAGTGAATATGCGTTTACGCAGTGGACGTCTGTATTTATACAGATGCATGGATTAGGGTCGTTAAGCACCGTAGTGATTAGAAAAACACACAAAAACAAGTGAACACCCGTACAAATCTATATAAATTAGAGGTAACACTATTTCGGGTCATGACAATAAATGCTCCTTTGCAAAGTCCCGATCGCAGTTTTAGCCTTGAGTTTTTTGAGTGATATAAAATATCGAACCTCAATGACTCAACTTAACTTTAAAAATATGGCTGGATTGCAAGGAATAACATGTCTGTAAAAAAACTTTCATCAGGCTAAATGCGCTGACCAGGATCCCTCACTATTTCAAATTTTGGCAAAGAATGAAGTACAAACAGTTAATATTGAATACAGTAGAGATAACTTGTCTTATTAGTAATCGCTCAGTTCCTAATAGTTCGTCATTCATTGCTTTATACGTAACCGGCAACATAATGCTAAAAACACACAATACGTTGCCGATGGTAATAAAGAGAAGGATCTTAATTATTACAAAAAGAAATAGAAACAGTAGCCCGTTCAGAATCAAACAAGCAAACTCGGTGACTGTGTCACCTAGTCAAGCGGTCAAGGTTAGTCAAAAAACTGCCGAAGTGTTCAAAACATAGCAAATTCCACACAATAAGCGACTCTAGCAGAGTGGGGAAAAGCGATGTTGGTTCATACCAATATCTTTTTGAATTAAAAAGGATTTTTCCTATGAAACACACGACCGTAAATAAGTAATCAGAGCAGGTTTTCGTTTAATTTTATACATTAAGTTATAATAAATACTGGTGGATTAAGCCCGACTGTACGCGCCGTAAAATTAGAATATCTTGTTTTATTCCTTTACTACACGTAATATCCTGTATTTACGGACTCACCGTCTGTTGTTCGAACTTCTCTAATGAGAAGTCCGGATAAGCGAGCGCTTACAGATACCTCTATAGTTATAAAAAACATTGATCTGTATGTAGTGTAATTGTAAGATCCATCTAGGGGTATACAAAATATTATCTTACATCCTGCAAAATAAGGCGTGTTTATCAAAGGAAAATCCTATAAACTTCAAACATATTAAATCCGTTTGAACAAAAATGAGACAGTTAATCAAATAATAACTTATATAAAGGAACTATACATTTGTCTCATAAATCGTAACATTGTTCAAATGACCCAACAGAATTCTCCCACAACCGCAGTCGTACTTTGCACGCAAAAATCTCGAGAAGCATGCACCCTCGAATGTCTTAGTGCGTGTAAAAAGACTTTGCTGGAAATGAAATTTTAATCCTTCCCGACACTCTGAAATATAACGATTTCCGCGAACAAAGCCCTAAAAAAGTTATACATATCGTGGATACAGAAGTTATAAAATATCGCATTTTTTATTGTTGCTAATTTTTAATCACGCCCAACCAGTCGTGGATGAATCTCTCTGATAATCTATCTAAAGTAATATCCGTAAAGTCATTCAAGCAGAGGTGATTCAGCAGAATTTTTTTTATCTTCTACCTGAATACCAGAAGTTTCTCCACTAGCGAGTGATCTCTGGGAGAAAAACAAAACGGATGTCATTGAAAACAAAATACGGTCTAAGGACGAAAACATAAAGCTATATACGTACCTTCGTGTAGAACCCCAATGAAATTTCAAAATAGAGATAAATGACGAAGTTGAAATATTTGGTAGTAATAGGAGTCATTAGGAAATCAAATAAGCCCATATAATTTTTCCCTCAAACGTCATGCCATAAAAGATCGGACTTGGCGTATCTGCGTAGATTCTGTCGCTTAAAGGAAGGAAACGACTTCCGATAGTTTCCAGTGCGATGTACCGACGACATCTTATCTCTGTTAGGTTAGAATAATTTTTTTTTCACCTACTTGGACTACTTAAAGGCTTTTACCTGATACCATTACCTAAGTGATTGTACCTCATATACCGTTTTCAGCACACTCAGGGGACATTATCAATTTTACGTATGCCTCCGCTTACGTTGCACCCCAATTATAATATAGTGTTTGGAGACTTTTAGGGGATAACCTACATGCCTATATGGATGATCTTGTAATCTTTTTTCTAATACCTTAGAAGTACATTACATAAAGTAGAGCTAGTGCTACAGAGACAAGACAAATAATCTCAGAGTAAAATATCTAAATGTGAGTTTTTTAAAAACCGAAACCATGTTTATCTAGGTTTTATGTGTCTAGTCAAGGTCTTAAAGTAGTCCATGGTAAGGTGTCGGCTATTCATAACTTCCGGTACTTATTAACGTAAAAGGGGGATACAGCACTTTTGCGCTGTAGTGGGTATTACAATCGTATGTAAATATGTAACTCTTCAATGATGACAGCTCCTTTAAACAGATCTTACGAAGAAGAGCGTAGATTTATTATGGTCTGAAAAGCATCAACAGGCGTTCGATATCTTAAAAGCGGAAAATGCAGCTTACCTAACTTAAAAATCCCTGATTTAAATAAGGAATTTTTTTTTATTGCAACAGACGCCTCAGACCAAGGGGTAAGAGGGATACTACTTCAGTAATATGATAAACAGTCTTAACCCTATAGCTTTTTATTCACGTAAACTAAAGCCCTCTGAAAGTAAATATGCAGTAATAGGCAAGGAAGGGCTAGGTATCTTTAACACTAGTACATTTTAAGTTCATAATCTATAGCTATCCTGATAAAGTCCTTACTGAACATGAGTCCTTTACCGAGTTTTTTCAAAGGCTTTAATCACAGTCCAAAAGGAACTCGGTGACAAATGATCATTCAGGTCTTTGGAGCCAAGTTAAGATATCTACCTGGGAAAGCAATTATCATAGCTGACGCATTATCCGCAATCCCGCACCATACAGCAAAGAACCATTAATTGACTAAAAAGATATAGAAACATCCGTGCCTATTGTTAAAACCGTATCTAAACAAGAAAATTCCTTAACCCAAAGAGATCGCGAGCATTGAATATCTGGGTCGAGCGCAGAACTGTTACAAACTGAACAAAGCAAGCGTCAACAGACATAACCCAAACAATAAACACTTCGAAACGGAAACAGGGTCAGCGGCTAAGCAAAAACAATAAACACTTCGAGCAGAAACCCTAAAGCAAAAGTATATTTAAAGTATGTGTATCAGAATAATGTAATCAAATTTAATATTATATGTAGGTTTGTGACGAGGTAAACCCGAAGAACACAGCAGATGACTAACGACCAGGTATTAGTAATAATCTCTTTCATACCAATCGTCATAAACTGGTTGCATTCCGTCATCCAGGGTTTCCTACTATGTCACAGAAAGCCAAATCACTATTTTACTGGCCTACAATGCTTACAGATATAAAAAGCGCACATAACTGATTGTAACACGTGTCATGAAGACAAGGGACACACTAAAGACACCTGTCAGTTTTAAGGGCCTATCCTGTGCCAAAATCAATCCTTGAAAGAATATACGTAGAATTATTAACAGAATTACGAGTCTGACGAGGGAATAAACACTTCTTGGTGTTAATAGTTCCTTGACACGTTATACTAGAATTAATAGCACTAAAAACAAACACCGCAATTGAGTGCGTTAGGAATTATATGAGTGCTAAATCAGTAAATATGGAATTCAACACATAATAATCTGTGACTCGGGTGGTGTAAATCAATAATAATCTCCTTAACACGTTTGTGTGCCCAAATTCCTTTCCATTAAGAAAACAATAATATATTTTATCGCCCAGAGTCAATCGGTTTGTAGAATAACGATAATTAAATAGAAGTGTCAATGTCTTACGAGTTACAACTCGTGATATTGGATCCGACCGATTATAGCGGTTCTCGCGGTTTTAAATAAACCTTTATTCATTGATATCTTGTATCTATAGAATTGATGCCGCAAGTAGCCTTAATACGGTACGCCGCTAGAACACTTTTCCACATATTCAAGCCAACCATTAATTTATCAAAGATATATAAAAAAATATATACAATAAATAAAAAATATAAATAAAATAAATAGGATACAAGTGGAGTCAATATAATACACTCCGTAAGAAGTCGGAAGGGTTACAAATTATAATAAAAGAATCACGATAAAATCAATAATGCAAAACGTAACATAGGTTAATTAAATATCTAAATATATATGCGTAAAGATTTGAACTCTAACTTAACGCTTTAGTAATGACAAATAAGCTAAAAGTTCAAACACATATCCAAAAACCTACTGACATATTGTCTGTCCCGTGATTTATATTCGTAGTCAATGAAAAAAAAAAAATTAAATAAATAAATAAATAAATAATAACTAATAATAAATAAAATAAATAAAATAAATAAAAGAGATTTTAAAGTCAGGAAGTCTAGAAGTGAAAATGTTATCTATGGAATAATCCTATATTGAATCTTATACAGGGCTAATAATATATATAGAATTTGTATGGGAAACCTTTTTCATATAGTTTGAATAAGGAATATTTATTTTACATAATGCCAACATGAAACTAATATATTGTTTCAATTTTTGTGACTGTTGTTTTTTTTTTTTTTTTTTCAGACATTCTTCTCATGCGGGTGGAGAATTAAACACTAAAATATCATTTGAAAATACTAAAGTCGTATCTCTTACAGCAAGTAACGTAACTCTTAGCTGGCTGAGAGCAATCTCCTGCCAAGTGACGACGTCATCATTGCCGTATCAGCATTTGTTCCTTTTAACCTCAATAATCTGCTTACACAGGCTTCATCTGTGTGTCGTCTCTGCTTGCAAAAGCAGATTGACTGGAGAAAGGAATGCTTAGCCCGAACTTCTCATGGGCAAGGCAGACGTTTAGGTACAAATGTCTATCCGTATGCGCAATGCAACTTTAGCTAAGGAGTTGCAATCATTTTAAAATTAATAACAAAATAAGCAAATAGAATTTCTATAACAACAAATGAATTAATTTTTTCTGAACCTCATAGACATTTAGAATTATCAAGTTGTGGATAAAAGAAATATTACTTGCAACATTAGCCTATTACAATTCAAGTAAATCACATTCATGGGAAAATGTCACATTTTCTTGAAAAACCCAAAGTTTATTTAGAAATTAGTTACATAGTGGGTTTTTTTTTCGTTGCATCTCCTACCTATTAATAAAGTTTTTAAAAAAAAATTAACCTCAGAGGATGCGCACGAGAAAATTGAATATGAAACTTTTGTTAGGGCACATAGAATCATGATTAATATTCTCTTTGACTCTTATGTTGCCTGGCAATCTTACAATTAGCTCCGTTTTCCCACTTCTTTGTCTAGTACTTACTACCAGTAATATCGAATTTTCTTTGAGATTCGTAATGATATCTATTTATTTTTTATAATTCTGGATATTTTTACAAGTCATCATAGACCTGGATAGGTTTCACTCATTGTTCATGCCATGATAAAAAAAGTTTTTTACAGCGGGACTCTTTTGAATTCCGAAATATCAGCGAATTCAGTGGGTTACGTTCTGGTCTAAATGGCTCTCTCTCCCCTGTATTTGGATGTCGTCTGAATTTACTTTGCCCTTGTGACAAGTATAATTTCACTTGCAGGCTGATTAATGGAACCTGGTTACAGTATCCTGCAGTACGAGAGTTTCACATCGCAACTTCAAAAAATCGTTCGTCGCAGCGGACGACTACAGTCGAGTAACAACCGCCTACAATGTGAAAGGAATTTCATGGACTTCTTCGACCGACACCGTATCTCGTCGTTAATCTCGTTTTAAATGCGGAACGCTCCAGCGGCTGTCGGAATTCGACTACAAAAAGGGACATACTTCCGACAATTACGACCCGAAGGATATTCAACTCTACTTTGCTGGCGAAGGACTCGTGCTGGGATGATCTATTCATCGCGAACGTAAATCGTGTAGCTTAGGATGCAGAGAATAAGTGTGAGCGCAAAAATGGAACGTTGGACCCGCCCAGGCAAATTTTCCCCTTGTTTTAACATTGAAAAAGGCCGTTTCAATTGGCTAAAGGTGGTTTGTCTGGAACTGTGTAATGGACGAAAAAGTTTGTTCGAAAAGCTAGTTAAAGTGAATATATAAACCCTCGGTCTGTATCCTTATATATCCCTAAAGGTATCATGTATCCTATATATATAAAAGATCATGTATCCTATATATAATTGATCATAAATAACAGAGTCGAAATATATCTTTGCGTGTACGCAATAGGAATCTCTTATATAAATGATCATAAATACAGAATCTAAATATATCTTTGCGTGTACGCAGTAGGAATCTATTTAAAGTGCACATATATTAACCTCAATAATTATATGAATCCATATACCAATGTATAAACAATCAGGTAGCCTATAATCAATCTGTTACCTTTTATCTTCTTGAATATCTGCAGTTATATATGAGTTAGTATATTGATTAATGAATCAGAAATCAACGAATCAATCAGCATAAACATTAATAATTTTATCAATTCATATAATGATATTTTTTTATCAGTTAAAATATGATTTTTTATCATGTTAATCTTCATTCTATGCAATTATCAGAGTACATTAGTATTTTCTGTAGCATAAGTATCTTAAAGAGATGAAGTGAAAAACTGTATCATTATATATATCATGTGATCACTATTATTTACCAATATCATTGTTTTATATTTTATTACTTGAATCAATTCATGTACACAATGAATTTTTATTTACTTATATATATATATATTCACATAGTGTCTGTATCACACTCCTATAAGTCAGATGCAAGTCAAGTTTGAGTAATATTCAGTAGCTGGTTTTGGTAGCTGACCGAGCTAATGTAAGTGTTTACATAATAAAAATATGGAATGTTTAGTCCATATATATAAAAGTCTAAAACTAAGAGGTCAACCAGATTGCTTGCAGGAATGTGATCAGACTAGAGACGCTAAAGATGACGTATACAATAAGTATGTAGGCTAAGATAACATGCCGTCACCTGTAGTCATTCAATTGTTTATAAACATTAGTCCAAGCTCCCTGCTTGAGACAACCACCGCCTACGTGATCTGTAGCGTGTCTCATTTTGATTGTGTGTTCGTATGAAACTATGTCATTGTATGTATGTTCATATGTTCGAACTACTGTCTGTTCCTTCATAACTTGTAACAGAGATGGTAGACAGGGAGAACAGAGTTAGTGATCGTCATTAGAAGACCTGTACCTCTTTACCTAAGCTTTATCATGTAGAGGAATAGGATTAGCCATCATCATTGGCAGAAGCGATCAAGCTATCGTCATAGAAGACTTGTACGATCATATCTGATCTTCATCATGTAAAAACTTCAGAAGAATATACATTTTTTATACCTTGTGTTTTCTACAAGAACCTCACCGAACCATGAGTTTAACGCATCGTCGTAAAGATAATACCGACTTCGTAAGTGATCTACAAACCCAGACACTCCATTGAAGATGGAAGTGCAATACCAACCGACTTAGCGTATAGATATAGCTAGTCTAACATTACCTCATAGGGCGCCTTATCATACAAGGCAGAGCCCTAATACATAAACATGCTTATATACACAACTGCAAAAGTGTATAAATTACACTTGGCAATATACCAAGAGGTCATATATTAGATTTCATTATAGAGGTTGATGTCTCTAGCAATGCATCACTGTTATTAACAACAACATCAGGACCAAGCAGTTCTGCTATATCCCAATGTCTTTGCTGTGCTGCAGGATACCCACGGCAATATAATAACATGTATTCCACAGTAAGAGGAGAGTCGCACTGTATAGACTGGTGCAGTTCCCCCATCTAAAAGGAATCTGTGGGTCAATCAAGTAAGGCCAATTCTCCGACGACACAATGCAATTGACGACACAATGCAATTTCTACCATACGGTTTTGTTGGAATCCAGATGGTCAATGTTCAGTACTTTGTCTGATCTTCCTGTACTTTTTATTGTTGGCCAGAAGGGGAGAAGACCAACGTGGTTACCATTTATTTTTCATATATGAACGAGTAGTCCATTTCATATTGGTAGAATATGGTGGAATAGAATGTCTTCTTTAGTAATGACATCTCTTGACTCATGTTCAGCAAGTTCGTTACCTATAATGCCTACATGGGCAGGGACCCAGCAAAAATGGACTAATTTGAATTTGGAAACACACCTATACAACCACTCTTGAATATATTAAATAATTGGATGTGTAGGGTTATATTGCTGAATGGCCATGAGTGCACTATAAGAACCTGAGTATACGGTGAAAGTATTACCCTGTACAGTAGAAACAATTTCAAGAGATTTAGCTAATGCAGTTAATTCAGCTGTAAAAATAGAGGCATTATTAGATAGTCTGCCAACATATGAGCTATTACCATGAACAACAGCACAACCAACACCACTTGATGATCTTGATCCACCAGTGAATACTTTAACAGAACCTGAATGTAATTGATCTTGATCAAGAAAACAAGTCTTCACTTACTTGATATTAATTGATATTTTAATGGCAGCTTTTCGACAGACCAATGGCTCTGGGAACAACCAAGGAGGCAACTTCTAGCGCAGTATTGACTTAATTGTTTTGTTTTTAATAGACACATTGTCAAATGTCGCATTAATTCTTACATGAAAAGGCTTGGATGCTCTAGCGTTTGCAACTGATATGAATTGATTTGGTTAAGAATGAACATATACCGCAGTCCCAGTTCCTCCTAGTGTAAATCTAGAGGGAGCCCTTCAGTGTTAGTATATAAGCTTTCAACTGGTGATGTCTTAAATGCACTAGACCATACTCTTAGACCAGCATGATGAACTACATCCAACTCCTTAGGTTTGCTTGTGCTTGCTGAAGAGTAGACTTGGCAACCATAATTCAAGCTTAGATATACATAGCGAGTCCTATAACCGTAAAAGTGACCTCTTATCAGCACCCCACTTAAAACTTGCGACTACTTTTAAAATGTTAAGGGATTTCTTTACCTTAATTCTCAAAGTGTCAATATGACTAGCCCATGTTAGCATCTTATCAAAAATCATCCCTAAAAACTTCACCTTCTCCCATTAGGTATTAGTGTGTCTTTCAGCTTAATATTTATGATGGTTTCCTTTCGAGTACTTCTAGTAAAACGAACTGCCACAGTTTTGGAAGGGGAAAATCGAAAGCCATTGTCATCAGCCCAATTGCTGATTGCATTTTACTGACTTTTGCAAGAAATTACAGGCTACAATATCATCATAACTAGTGACATATAGCAAGGTCATCTAGAAACAAAGATGCCTTCACTGGAAGTGAGACACTTTCAACAATGCTGTTTATAACCACAGCAAATAGGTGACACTCAATACACTGCCTAGTGGGACGCCTTCCTTCAGCTCAAAAGCATTAGACGAGGTATTACCAACTCTAACTTTAATATACTTATCACTTAGGAATGAGATGATGAAATATAACATATTACCTTGTATTCCCATGTCATGGAGCTGCTTAATAATACTAAAACGCAAAGTATTGTCATAGGGCTATTTCCAAATCGAAGGATACTCCAATAGTCTGACTGCATTTTGGGAAACCTTGATGAATGTGCACACACAACTTGTAAGAGATATTGGCCGATAGCTTGTAGGGAGATGTAGATCTTTCAATGGTTTCTTAATGGAAACAACAACTGTAATCTTCCAAGAAGGGGGAAGAATGCCAGTTTCCCATATTTTGTTAAATATTTTAAGAAGATAAGATATAACAGAATCTGGAAGATTTTTAATCATGCTATCAAGAATAGTATCATTCCCAGGGGATGTCAATTCAGATGATAGAGCATCACTCAATTTTCTTAAAGTTAACTTGGCATTATAAGATTCACAATTTCCAGAATTTAAGTTAAATGTAATGGTTGAATTCCTAATTGGCAAATTGGCAAAACTTCAACCTATTCAGAATGATGCATTGAGAATTACCATAGAATCACTGTATGACGATAAAAGAGTTTGGAGTGGCATCTATAACAAAGAGATTTAGAGAAATCTACACTTTCATGTTCATTAAAACATTGAGTCTGCTTGACATTACGAGGGAGGATGTCTCTCCTACCCTCCCGTTCCTCTAACTACCCCGCCCCCACCCTGGGCGGACAAACCAGTTTGTAAAGGGTCGTTTGCTGTCAAGTCTCCCCTACTGTTACCCGCAGGAGGAGAAGCAAGATCAAATCATCTCGGATTTGATTATTACAGATATAGCAATTTAGAGGAGAGACACTAACAAGGGTAACATAATATTATAATAATGTTATATTCATATTTTCATGTCTTGGCTCTCTCTCTCTCTCTCTCTCTCTCTCTCTCTCTCTCTCAGAGAAGAAAAGAAAACATAGAGAAAGGAAAGAGCAAATTTGCATGTGCTCTCCACACACTTCAACCGCCCACCGCCCCCCACACACCCCCCCGACCCCCAGCGTTGTTATGAAATAGGATGTGTACAAATCTATGGTGATAATCTACAGGAAATCGTGTTTCCTTGTTACAGATTAAATCAACTGATGATTGATTATTCCTTCACCATGCAACACCTTTTCGCTTTCTTTTCTTTATCGCTATGATTAATCAAATAATAATTTCCATTTCTAATGTAAACGTAAATTCTAATCATTGAAGGAACTGAAAAATATCTGTTTGTGATTCCTTCCTCGCGTCAGTTGGTCCCTTTCACCTTTTTCGCTTCAACTATTTTTCATTTTCCTTCTCTCTCTATTCTTCACGATATGAGTCAGCATGGTAGCTCGGAACCGTCGCTGACGAGATTAAGGGTGGCCGCGTCAGCAGTCAGGAGTGTGCTGACGGTGCACGGAGTTAGCCTGGTACAGTGGGGACTGCTGGGGTGGGGGTTAGGGGGGTCCCGTAGGTGATGGAATATGAGGCCAAGGGGGAAGACATTCTCCTAGGGAGGGTGCCTGCGGATGATGATGGTAGAGCGGGGAAGTCACCTCTCTCTCTCTCTCTCTCTCTCTCTCTCATAATTCTTTGATATTGTTGGAAGGGAATCGGTGATCCTGATTCTAGAGTATTATTAGAGTAGAAATTAATCTAATTTTCATCCAAAATTATTCTAAAACGTCTAGTCCTCTTATCTCAATTAAAAAATATATATATAATCACTACCATCGAAATGAGTGAGAATGTCAATGTTTAATGATTCTTTATCTTTTTTTCAGTGTTTTCTGTATTATTTTAGTGACAAAATCAACATAAAACCACCAGCGTAATTCTCTCTCTCTCTCTCTCTCTCTCTCTCTCTCTGAAAGTTTCATATTATCAAATAACTTAACTCTACCATGAAGAAATTTCTACATAATACAATCACTTTAGCATTCGTGGTCAGGAAAAAGGGGAAAACGGTTTATGGATAAAATAGGACGCAGAGAGAGAGAGAGAGAGAGAGAGAGAGAGAGAGAGAGAGAGAGCGCTGCTAGTGATGCTCTTTTGTTGTCCGGCATTTCCAACATTGCTGCAATTATTGTTGTACATTTATATACAGTATGTAATATATATAATATATATAGATATATATATATATATATATACACATTATATATATGTATACATAATATATATTAAAATTCTAAGTATATATATACATATTATATATATATGTATCTATATACTATATGTATATCTATATATATGTATATAATTAATTATAATTATTATATTATATATATATATATTATATATCTGCCATCCCGTTGCATATGCTGTGAATATAATTCAGATATTAACCGTCGTATATTCATTGGAGCTTTACCGTTTTCCTTTCAAGAAATGAGCGTCTAAATCATTGTCAGTTCTGACATTAGGTTAATGGAAAATTAATTACTAGAAAACGTATATATAATTATACATAATAAGATAAGGTTGCCTTTATTTGTAAGCCTTTACTGGTATGGTCGTTCCGTTCTTCAGCGCCATTGTTACGTTTACATTTCAAATGCTTCTCTTGCATGTGAGCTCATCTCGCCTATACGATTTATGCCCTTCTCAAATCTGTTCTTTTCTAATAGCATCTGTTGGACTTTCATTCTTTGAATGTATGAGGACCTTACTCCTAGTTTCTATTTAGAAAATGACAGCAGCCCAAGAAAGAGGTCACTTTCAATTCATTAGCCACTCCCTTGAGTCTTGAGGTACTAATTTTAATTAATGCAGTCAGTTATTGTAAACACCCCACCGTGATGTCTTGTGTTTTTAGACTGATTTGTTTTTTTCAAAAGAGAAATGACCGCAGTGACTTATTCCCTTCTTTGGAGTTTTGTTTTTTCTTTGGTCGTCTGAGGATACAACATAACTTACAGAGTATCTTAATTTCTTACGTGTCCGAATCCAGAAACGTGATGTAAGATCGGTTTCATTTTCAAAACTTGACAATGTGTAACCCTTCAATCAGTCTGTTCTTAAAGATTTATTCTTCTAAAAAAACTTCGTATCGGTTTATGGAGTTGACATGTTTCACAATAAGTTCTGCATAACCTCGCTGACGAACTTAATCCACCCGATTTCTCAGATTGTGGGACTGGCTGTTAACGGATTACTAAATCACTTCCGAGTTGCATAACCCCTTGAAATGGTTTCTAAATATGATGGAATGGGATGAGAAATCCCTAGATGAAGACGCAGGACGAAGACCTATAAGGAGGCCAAAAATCATAATTGCACCGACGAAGACCTCCGCTAAGCAGGAATTCTGGCAGAAAGTGTCAAGGAAGTACATACCTCGAATTACCCTTTATCATCAATATTTTACTAAAGATAATGATGGTCTTAACTATTTACATTATCAATCTTTAGCGTATAAAGCAAAATGTTACGAAGAATACCTGGTCATCAACCTTTTCCCAAAAATTTAAAAATCCAGTGAAGTCAAGTAACAGGATGAATTTGGTTTTTAAATTGCTCAATCGAAAGGTCAAGTTTTGAACTGAACCAGTACCAGATATCCAGTATTCGTCACATATGTACTGAAAAAGTCACATCTACTGCGGTCGTATTTCTATCTCATTTTTCCTCTAAAACATTCTGGTGTTTTTTGTTTAAAAAAATCCTCTGTTAGTAATCCAACGGGGACTTACGCTGATGAATGGAAGCTGCCAAATTGGCTATCTTTTGCAAGATTTTCTGAAGCAGGAAACTTTTTCCACTGTCGTCCTTTAAAAGCGAGTTTGTTCTCCCTTCTGGTTAAACAGAGCGCGTACACTGAAACGTGTTACATGGTTGTTTACAACACCTAACAAAATTAATTGAATTTCTACTTAAAAGTCTTCATGTCTTTAAGGTAATTAAAACAGACTTCGATTAATTTCAAATTACCATAACTACACGGAATATTATATAAAAAGAAAAAACTTCTCCCACATCAACTACGATTTTCAGTGTTCTATTTCCGACTGACACCAATCATGACATTATCATCTGTAAATGCAACCAAAGCTTCGTAACTTTTCGTACTCACCCTCTACGATGTTCAGTATCTGGTCTTGTGTCTCATCACGTTGATATATTTTGACAAAATCCTAAGTATACTCTTTCGTAACGTGATTAACAAAACGATTACCATAAACTGCTGTAATTGTTGAACTAACATCTTTTCAATCTGACCACATTTCTAAGAGTAAAAACAGGTCAGTAATGATATCTGTCACAAACGTCATAGACACATCACAACACGACTTCACCACATTTATCACGAAAAGTCATTTGAACTTCAGGATTGCGTTTTACAAAACTGCGGGCAGCTCCACCTGCAGCAGGTTTCTTCAGTAACGAGGTATCTGTTCTTTTACATCAAGGCTTAAATGAAGACAATATTTTCCAAATACTAATTCATGTCACATCCTCCTCTTCACCATAAACATTACAGATCCTGACTCATAGTCTCCTTTCAGATTCCAATCGACTTTTTAAGGCACCTTCACCATGTTATGCATCCTGTTTGCAGCACAATTTCTATTACTTTCATCGGCAAAGAATTCATGAGGCCCGCAGACTGTTAGTAAATACGAAAAAGAAAAGTTATTTTGTTTTTTAAATGTGTTCCCTGTGAAGTTCCTACTTTAAAATACTAATTAAAAATAAAAATTGTTTTCTGAGTAAATTGTATTTCAAATAAATACATTTTATGTGAATCTTCTACAATTAATAATAATTAGTTTCATGTTTCTTTAAAAGCCTTTTATTTTGTTTATTTTAAATATTAATTATTTGCTTCATTCACCATGCGGCCTATAAAATTGTGAGCTTTTGAATGTGGCCTCTGCGCTGAAAAGTTTGCCCACCCTGCATTAGAGGAACACACCATATCATTCAAGCCCCTTCACACAGGGCTTACAGCCAGATTTCGCCCACCAGTGAACACAGGTCGCAAAAAGGTTATTGGATGTTTCGTTGATCATATGCCAAATTGCCATAGACAGCAGACCTCCTTACGACTGACTTTTTGCTTCCTTGCAACAAATCAGTCGTAAAGAGATCTGTGGTCTTTGACAATTTGACATTTGACAACGAAAATCCAATAACCTTTTTGGGACCTGTGTACACTGGTAGTCGGAATCTGGCTGTAAACCCCGTGTGAAGGGGCTTTAATGATATGAGGTATTGTTTTCCTATAATGACAGTGTTGTTAACTTTGCCGATGAAAGTAGTGGACATTTTGCTGCAAACAGAATGCATAACATGGTGAAGGGGCCTTAGAAAAATAGATTGGAATCTGAAAGGAGACCAAAAACCAGAATCTGTAATGTTTATGGTGAAGATGATGATGTGACGTACATTAGTATTTGGGAAATGATGTTTATATTTCATCCTTGATGTAAAGGAACAGATAACTCGTTACTGAAGAAACCTGCCACAGGTGGAGCTGCCCACAGTTTTGTAAAATGAAATCCTGAAGTTCAAATGACTATTCGTGATAATGGTGCACAAAATTCCTTTTGGTGACTGAACTGGGCCCAAGGAGGTTGCTGGTGATCAGTAAGTGGTCTGTCATTAGTGGGCGACTTGTCAGTTAACAGTTATCGAATGGTGGGAGATCACCTACTGGTTGGCCAGTGGTTGAAACAGGTAATAGGAGGTTGCCGACCTGTTGGCACCTGACTACAATGGGTGATTGGTTGGCAACTGGTCAGAGACAGTCAGCTACAGGTTGGTCACTGGGAGGTAACGAGTCAACCACTAGTTGTCCACCAGATGACTAACCATTCACTGGTTGGTCAACAGTCACTCATTGGTTCCCAGCAGTTGCAAGAGTGGTCACAGTACTGGTCAACAACTTCTCAGGCACAGGGTGGTGACTAGTGGCAGTTCAAGTAAATCTTAGTAACTGTGAGCAACCATATCCCTTCTCCTCTGTCTGTTCACTTTTCTCCTATGATGTAATCATTGGCCATGGCGTCGGCTAGATCATTTTTACTCTATAAAAATTAAAACTATCGGGTTTAGGTTATTGATAATGCTGACAAAATTTGTGTGTGGTTGTAAAATATACATATGTCAACTTTCAGCTACATCCGATGCTTTGATAAGGAGCAAAGTCCAAAAAACCGAGGCCCTGAATCTCATAGTAGTGTATGTCAATCATACTGATATTTTTTCATGTCCACCTTCATCATTGTTCGAATAAGTTTTAGTCGGAATGGAACAATAGTAGCTAAATAGTACTGACAGTAACCTAGTTTTGGATAACTACCGATATTCTAGCGGAGAATGGTGGAAGATGATGAAGAACGGTTTTATTCAATTCATAAAGAGAGAGAGAGAGAGAGAGAGAGAGAGAGAGAGAGAGAGAGAGAGAGAGTATGCTTCAGTGCCAATAAGAATATTACACCACAATAATTTCCAATTACAATTTGTCCACTTATGCACAATTATTGTATTTTCATCTCTTCTTTTTCTACAGTATGCTACTCTATCTCCTCAGTCATCGTCTCCAAATCAGAATATTCTTCATTAGTTTCACTCTTATATATGCCAAACCGTGATCTGATTCCTCGACATTCCTATTTCCTCATACTACTGTATTCCCGTTCAACTTGAATAATAGTTACTTTATTTTTAACAAAATTACAAGGGATGCATAAAAAATTCCCACGTTTATTATTGAATAAAGAATGTCTTTTAGATGTTTTTTTTATTAATTCGTAAATCACATATTTCAGCCAACATGTAAAGAAGGGGAATAAATGGCTACAAATAGGTTCATTTATTTTTCAAATTAAATATTCAGGCCTAGGCCTATAGTTTATAAAGGTATACGATTAAAATACTGATTTAGCTTTACTATACGAATTTGTTTGCATGATTCTTAATGAAAAGAAGTTTGATATTTTCATTTGGTTGGCTCATCACTAATTGTAGGCTGAGGCCAACACTAGACTTTTTCATAATTCCTTATACTGCAAATCTGGTAATTTTACTCGAATATTGCAGAATTTGCAGTACAGTACATCAGGAGTTAATTAATTTGACATACACCTAAACTGTATTGAGATATGAAAACAGTACTATTGGTACTGTATTTTGATTGGTAAACTCTACTTTATGAATGGAAAAGCGGCAAAACCATTTTGAATGTAAAACAAAACACCATTTTCAATATAAGAAAATACCTGTTATTTTACCTAAGTTCTTTTCAAAAATATTTAGTTTTTATTATAAAAAACATGCATCGTTTTCTTAATTTGCATCCCTAAGGATCACTATCTGTTTATTTTAAAGACTGATAGTATAGTCTGATTACGGGTAGTTAAAGCATACAAATGTTCAGCAGTTTTTATTTCTTACCTATTGTTACATTTTCTCCTTTTTGCAGAGACTTCAGTGCAAGGAAAAGGGTCAAGTACAGATGTAAACATGGAGAGCTTCAGTCACAACTGCAGCAATCTAGGAAAGGAAACGAGGATCTTCTTAACGTTATTTCATGCTTGATTGAGGAGAAACGTAACCTCAATAATGAACGTGAAAAGGAAAACCTCGCATAGACCTTAGTCAAGCTTCTGTAACAATAACAGAATAAAAAAAATTTAATAATCTAAGGTCTACATTTACCTCCACACAGCTGGAACATATTCTAACTAACTGGAAAACCCATTACACGCTGGTGTGGAGAAGTTATTAATAGATCACTGACTCTCAGGAGTTTAAGTTATAAATCTTATAAGTTCATTAGGGATGTGTGGAAATTTCCTCTTCCATCAAGGGTTACAATCAGTAGATGGGTTAGACGTTAGAGGACTTGATGTAGAACCAGGAACATTTATGTCTATTTTTAGTCTGCCAAAACATAAAGCAAAGTCCTTAACAGAATGTGACAGGGTTTGTGTATTATCATTCGATGAGTGCATGATTTCCAAGGAATGGACATATGACAAAAGTACCGATGTTATATACAGTCCGAAAAATATGCTCAATTTGTTATGATCAGGGGGTTGTTTCAGTCCTGGAAACAGATAATCTTTATGACTTTGACTGTCTTGTGACTAAAAATATCTTGTTCAAATTGATTTCTGCAACTGAGGCAGCTGCATATCCAGTAGTAGCTACGTGATCTTTGGGGCAATTAATCTAAAGCTTTGGAAGACCTCAGAAATAACATTAGACAACACTCAATTCAGAAATCCAGCTGTAAATGACAGAGACATATAAGTATTTGGTGACGTATCTCACCTTGTTAAATTAATACGCAACAATTTTCTGGACTATGGTTTTCAGATGCCAAATGGGAATGTTGTTAACAGCAATTGTGTGAGAGAACTGGTACGGGAAAGTAAAAGTGACCTAAAAGTCACTCATCGGTTGTCAGAAAAGCACATTAATATACATGTTGCACAAAGGATGAGAGTTAAATATGTTGTTCAACTACTGTCTGAAACTACAGCTAAGGCTGTGAAATACTTTGGGGAAAGAGGCATGCTGCACTGCAAGGACTGGGGGGAGACCAGTAAGTTTATTTCTTTAGCTGATGCATGGTTTGATTTATTCAATGCTAAGGTGTACCATGACAAATGCAAGCAAACTAGAAATGCATATGGTGCAAGTTTAGTTCAAATGAAATATTGGAGAACATGGTGAGTACTATGAAAGAAATGAAAGTGTAGTACCAGTAAGAAGTTTCAGTTTCAGAGAGGAATCATTGTTTCATCACAGTCCTTGCCAAAGCTATAGGAGATGCTTAAAGACAAGTATGCCATTTCATTTTTACTGATCAGCAGGTTGAATCAGAATGGGATGAAACGCTTTTTTGGTTTAAGTAGGCGAATGGGAGGCTGCTCTGAATACCCATCCCCTGTTTCTGTAAATCACAGACTTAAGTCATATCTCCTTGGTAAAGATAGATAGCACTCTATTAGGAGATAAATATAATTCCAGTGATCACGCAAATCCTGAGTCTAAGTTTTCTAACATGACTGAGAGCTCTTTTACTGAACTGAAAACATGTAATAAAATGAGTTGTGACTGTGAGCTTCAAAATGATCTTTGCATTTCAGCAAAGATGTTATCATCTTTACATATGGAGGATTTAGACAAAGAGAATCTCGAAACCGAAGAAGGCACTGAATTATATAAGGATCTGGGGAAGGCAATTGAGGATGAGGGCCTGCTGTACTTAGGTGGCTACATTGCTCAAAAATTTCCACACTGTCAACTTGGATATAAAATTAAAAAAGGAGAGGAAAGAAATATGCTACATGAAGTAAGTAATGGAAAAGGAAGACTCATACAGTCAGCCCTGAATTTCTTTAAAGATTAAAGGTGATGGAAAATATGTTTGACTGCTACCACAAATGGAAGGAGCCAAAACCTGGGAAAGGAGCTATAAATGCTCTGGCTGCTGAGGTAGCAAAATACACTGACTTGGATTCTGAGGTCATTTTATTTTATATTCGGTGCCGTACTTTTATTCGGTGCTGTACTTTTATTAGATTGAGGAAGTTAAACAGAGAAATGCTAAAACAATTCAAAAGGGAAGAAAATTGCAAAACTATTGGTCTGAAATTAGAAATAGAATATGTGTAAGTGTTTACATAATAAAAATATGGAATGTTAGTCCTATATATATAAAGTCTAAAACTAAAGAGGTCAACCAGATTGCTTGCAGGAATGTGATCAGACTAAGAGACGCTGAAAGAATTGACGTATACAATAAGTTAATGTAAGTTAAGATAACACCAATGCCGGTCCACCGCTGTAGTCATTCAAATTGTTTTATTAACATTAGTTTCCAAAAGCTCCCTGCTTGACAGACAAGACTAACCCCGACCTACCTTATTCAATTCCAATAACGGCCTACGTGATCTGTAAGTTCGTGTCTCATTCGATTGTGTGTTCGTATGAAACTAATGTCAATCTGATTGAGTATGTTCATATGTTCGAACTACTGTCTTGTTCGCTTCATAACTTGTAAACAGAGATGGTAGATTTCAGGCAGAACAGAGGTTTAGTGATCGGTCCATTAGAAAGGACCTGTGCCTCTTTCCTACCTCTTTAGTAAGCTTTATCATGTAGAGGGAATAGGAATTAGCCATCATCATTGGCAGAAGCGATCAAAGGCTATCGTCCATAGAAGACTTGGTAAACGATCCATATCTGATCTTCATCATGTAAAACTTTCAGAAGAATATACTATTTTTTATACCTTCTTGTGTTTTCTTACAATAGAACCCTCCCCCACCGAACCATGAGTTTTAACACATCGTCGTAAAGATAATACCGACGTTCGTAAGTGAAATCTATCAAAACCCCGCAGAGCAGCGTCCATTGGAATGATGGAAGGTGGCAATTACCAACCGACTTAGCGTAATAAGATTATCGCTAGTCTAACATTACCTCATAGGGCCGCCCTTATTATAACAATTAGGCACAAGCCCTCAACTATTAGGTGGCTCAAGCGGAACCAAGAAGAACTCTAAAACAACGTCCCTTACCGAAGATAAAGACCAAGAAATGAATAAATCATGTATCAATAAGAAATCAATCGACGACGGAAGCAGCAGATTTTCTTTCAAGCAACAATAGTATTCAATCGTTAGTAGAGCGACTTCCAGAAAACAATAAGAAACTCTTCAACGACGACGAAAGCCAACAGATTCTTCAAGCAACTTAGTCTCTTGGTTTAGTGAATAAGACTTTCAAGAAACCAAAAACCGACGTGTCCTTTTTCCTTTCCTACGACAATACGGCAAGCTTCGTCTCTCATTAGCTCATTCAAGAAAACATCGTTAGTGAGGCGTTTCCGGGCACTCCCAAGAAACAAAACCGACACGCGTCTGCAGCAATCGGAATCTTTCAAGGCTCGAATCATCGAAACAACGCGCAACGGGGGAAACTGAAGCCAAACCACCGGTTCGTCCGCTAAATTAGAGGAAAGGAAGGACCGAGGCCGTGTGTCCGTTCCTCGGAACACATCGGTGACTTCCCATCAAAAGCAAGCTAAAGTACAATTTTTATTTCATTTGGAGTAACTTTGAGTGTTTCCTTTTGCCAGGTATCGAATTTTCGTTAATTCCTGTGGCTGAAGTTACGAGACATTCTTAATCTTACTTTTTTTACAGGAAATGATTATCTTACCTATCATTGAGATTTCGCTACTAGCGCCGTTTTATCTTTCTTGAGTGTCCCTGGTTTCCCAGAAGTTCTACTGAAAATATCATCATCAATCATTACTATGTTTAAATTTTTATCCCATTTTGGGGTGATTATTAATCCCTTGTAGCGTTTACAAATCATACTTAAATCAGGTGAATATGCCGTTTAACAGCAGTGGACGTTCTGTAATTTATACAGATTGCATGGATATGGGTCCGTTTAAGCCACCGTAGTGATTAGAAAACACACAAAAAACAAGTGGAAACACCCCGTACAAATCTATATAAATTAGAGGTAACACTCATTTCCGGGTCATGAACAATAAAATGCTCCTTTGCAAAGTCCCGATACGCAGTTTTTATAGCCTTGAGTTTTTTGTTTTGAGTTCTATAAAATAATTCGAACCTCAATGACTCCAACTTAACTTTAAAAATAATGGGCTGGATTGCAAGGAAGATAACATGTCTGTAAAAAACACTTTCATCAGGCTAAATGCCGCTGAACCAGGATCCGCTCACTATTTCAAATTTTTAAATTTTAGCAAAGAATGAAGTACAAACAGTTAATAGTTATTGCATACAGTTAGTAGAGAATAACTTGTCTTATTAGTAAATCGCTCCAGTTCCTAATAGTTAGTCATTCATTGCTTTATTACGGTAACCAGCAACATAAATGCTAAAAACCAGCAACAATACGTTGCCGATGGTAATTAAAAGAGAAGGATCCTAATTATTAACAAAAAGAAATAGAAAACAAGTAGCCTTTCAGAATTCAAACAAGCAAAGCTCGGTTACTGGTGTCCACCTAGTCAAGCGGTCAAGGTTAGTCAAAAAACCTTGCTGGAAAGTAATTTCAAAGCATAGCAAAAATTCCCACACAATAAGCGACCTCTAGCAAGAGTGGGGAAAATAAAGCGATGTTTGGTTCATACCAAATATCTTTTTGAATTAAAAACAGGATTTTTTTCCTATGAAACAACGCAACCGTATAAAGTAATGCAGAGGCAGGTTTTCGTTTTAATTTTAATAACTTTAAGTTTAAATAATAAATACTGGTGGATTAAGCCCAACTTGTACGGCGTGCCCGTAAAAATTAGAATATCTTGTTTTATTTCTTTAGTAACATACGCAAATTTTATCTTGTAATTTACGGGAAGCTTCAACCCGTCTGTTGGTTTCGAACTTCCCGCTAATGAAGAAGTCCGGCGGATAAGGCCGAGCGCTTACAGAATACCTCTTAATAGTTTTATAAAAAAAAAAATTGATCCTGTAATCTAGTGTAATTGTAAAGAATTCATCTAGGGGTATATCAAAATATTAATCTTTACATCCTGCCAAAATAAGGCGTGTTTTAATCAAACAAGGAAAATCCCCTAAATATAAAAAACCTTCCAAACAATATTAAACAAATCCGTTTGAACAAAAACAAATGAGAACAGTTTAACTCAAAATAAATAACTTATTATAAACAAGGAACTAATAAACATTTTGTCTCATAAAATCGTAACATTGTTTCAAAATGACCCAACAAGAATTTCCCTCCCACAACCGGCAGTCGCAAATTTGCACTGCAAAAAGAAATCTCGAGAAGCATGCCACCCTCCGCAATGTCTTAGGTGCGTGTTAAAAAGAACTTTGCTGGGAAATGAAATTTTAATCCTTTTCCCGAACACTCTGAATTATAACGATTTCCGCGAACAAACAAAGCCTTGTATAAGAGTATACCATATCGTGGATTCGGGAAGTTTTATAAATATCCGCATTTTTTTATTGTTCTGCTAATTTTTTAATCACGCCCAACCTAGTCGTGGATGAATCTCTCTGAATAATCTATCTAAAGTAAGTATCCGTAAAGTCATTCAAGCAGAGGTGCTTCAGCAGAAATTTTTTTTTATCTTTCACCTGAATAACCAGGAAGGTTTCTCCCACTAGCCGAGTTGATCTCTGGAAAAAAAAAACGGATGTAATTTAACACAAAAACAACGGGTTTCTAAGGGACAAACATAAAGCTATTTACCGTACCTTCGTATAGATTCTTCAAGTGAAATTTTCAAAAATAGATGATAAATGATCGAAGTTGAAAAATGTTAGTAATAGGGAGTCCATTAGGAAAGAATCAAATTACCCATATAATTTTTTCCCTCAAACGTCATGCCAATAAAATGAATCAGAACTTGGGCGTATCTGCGCAGATTACGGGTCGGCTTAAATACAAAGGAAACGACCTTTCCGATAGTTTTTCCAGTGGCGATGTTACCCGACCCGACATCCTTTATCTCTGTGTTAGGCTTTAGAATAAATTTTTCCACCAAACTTGGACTTACTTAAAGGCTTTTCACCCTGATACCATTACCTAAGTGAGTATGTGAATACTACTAAATTATCAGATACCTTGCTGAAGAGACTGGGAAAATTGTAGCTTAAATAAGGAAGTATATTGCTGAGAGTTACTGCGTTCAAAGGCTTCGGATTGATTGGTACTTCATTAATTGGAATAGGAAGAGAAAGGAACAATGCTTTAAATGAAGGGGTCGGCATGCAAGTACCTTACAATATCTGTGAGGTGCTTTATATTTGTTTCATTACCACATCAGTACAATCAAGGTATAGTGCATTAGGTCTATATTATAGATATAGATTTGTCACTGCTGACGCGTTGTCTCGGGTTTACCAGTTTCGGATTTAGATATACTCTGCTTAAAGCATATCTGGTCCAAGTCTTTTAAATGTGTATTTTCCTTTAATTTTGTTACCTTCTACTTTGACTGTACAGATGTGGTTGATGAAACATACTTATAATCGCGGATATCTTAAATAAGTCTTCAACAAAAGAGGCCCAAATAAATGAGAGGGTGAATGACTGCTTTGAAGAACCAAATTTACTACAATGTATTGTAATCTTGGCACCTAAATTACATAGATCTTTCAGTAGTTGCAAATTATAAAAAGGTAACAAAGTAAATGTAATGGGTAATACTTAATACTTACTTCTAAATTAATGATTTCATGGACGAATAATTTGTTTGTAAAAGTTCCTTTAATAATCTGATGTTGATAAACAAGAGTAAATTTCATTTATACCAAAAATTTACCTATCTATATCTGAAGATTCTTCTCAATTCCTTGGCTCTTTTCCCTTACAATATATGGAGAACAAGGAGTCCACTGAAATTTATTGATAACCGATGACTCATGCAGATTTCAGCTTTTATATTGACAGTCAAGGTCAAAATGACTCAAAATTACAGAATCCAATCAACCACTTTAGACCATCCAGAATATTTGACACTGCGAGCAAGTATCACTTATTAGTATCACTTCCACATTTTTTCCTCAGTATTATGCATTAACCACACCTATAAATCTTCAACCCCTCCCCCATAAATTGACTACGACTATAGTTAATAACTAGATAAATATTGTTACTTAGGGCAACATTAAGATGAACACTGATTTGATGATTGTATTCTCAACAAATAAAAATCAGGTAAAAATGCATACTTTCAAAAGAGAATAGAAGTATTAGCTATGACCAGGTACAATCACAAGTATGAGACTGAAAGAGCTCTGTTAAGTTCCAACATCAACACGCACAATTACATATCATTTCCATTACCTTTGCAACATAATGGAGGCTCAAACTGTGCGAAGAAAATATTGTGCCACTGGTATACCGAGTACCAACAGTCTCATATCAGTACACAGGGAACAAACATTTATGATACCTACACAGCCCACCGAGTAAAACAGAAGGAAAACCTCGCAGTCGCATTGTGAGGAGATGGTGGAATGTAAGATGGAAAAAAGAGAATATAAACAGAGATACAGTAAAGAGAATAAAAGGGGTCCCAGCCAGGAACCGACAGGATGCTGCAGAGAACCTTAAGTCAAGGTCTATAGCAAACCCAATGAGGTGCACTGACGTTACCAACCCTTTACGGGGTGCTCAAAAACATGACTTATGTGCTGCACTCCATAAATCCTATACCGATTGCACTGCTGGACAAATATTTAGACTCCCAGTTAAGAATAGCAGTAAGGGTTGCAAGCATCCCATGATAAAAACTTGAAAGTGTTTGAGGTTAGTAACAACTGACGAATAATCATTGTAGTCCGAGACAGCACTACACTTATAATTACAAATAAGAATGTATAAAAAATTAAGACTATAAAGCAAAGTATTTCAACCTTTCTGCCATTTAGCGATCAAGGCAAAGAAAAGTGGAAGTCAGCCCTTTCAGTCATTCAGAGACCAAGGAAATGAAAAGTGGAAGTCAGCCTTTAAGTCATTCAACGATCATGGCAAAGAAAAGTGGATGTCAGCCCTTTCAGCTATTCAGCAATCAAGGCAATGAAAAGTGGAGGTTGAGTTGGTTGGTTGAGCACGATCCGGGAAAGAAATCAAATTTATAAAGTGGAAGGATCTAAAAGTTAAAATGAGAAAATCCCACAGTCAGAAAGACTGTGTAGCAACATGGGCAAGTATTTGAAAAAAAGCAACTTGCTATGAAGCCGCCTTGTTTTTTGTCTGTTTACAAATAAGAAAATCTAATCTCGACTGGTTAATATTCATTTCGTGTAACCCCCTGACATTAATGAACAAAATTTCCTCAACGTTTATGAATTACCTACTGTGCATTTTAGGGCCGTGTCTAATTGATCTTCGTCGATAAAATCCTATCAAAGTATCAGTACAATAAGGGAATGGGGATCAAATGAGAATATCAATTGTGTAGTATAGTTCCATTTTTCTATTCACGTTTCTTTTGACTTGAAAGATTCACCAAGTCTTAAACACTCAGTTATTATCATGATTCATGTTATTAATATTAAAATCATCCTTATTGTTATTTTTCATACTTCGATATCTGAGAAGAGGATGACAGAATATGCATAAATATACATACTGTACACATACACATGTATATAGACAGATATGGTACATATATAATACACAGGTACATAATGCATAAATGAAATTATATGTATATATGAATATATATATATATATCTATATATATATATATATATATATATATATATATATATATATGTCAGATGAAAGGGGCTATAATTAATAATATATTTAATATGCCAATGTGATGTGCTGTGACTTTTTTGGAATGCACAGACTACCCATAGAGACAGTCCGAAGCGTTGACCTGAGAAAGCTGATAAATCATATCTGGGATGGAGTGATACGAAGATGCATAGTTAAGCGGGTCAATGTTCGTCAGGTCACAAGGTCTTGTTCAAGTGCCTTTGAAAAACTGGCTGCAACCAGTTACATAGGGCGTTGACGAAGTGTGAGTTCATATGTACGTGTACTAACTATGTCCGTTGATAATGACTTGGCTTAGCCAAATCTATGGGGAGACTTACAGCAAGGTCCGTGGGAGAAAGGCAGAATGCTGGGATAGCTCTGCGAAAGTTTTTAATTGTTTGTGTGTGGTTCTCCAGGCTGTAATGGGTAAGTGTTGACTTACTTTAGCCAAAGGGATGGCTTGTTTGATATCTGGTAAAGATGTATAATCTTTGACTTTGTCTTTACAATTGTGTGTGCTTACGAGTTTGTTCTCGTATCTTTGTAACAGGCGTTTCTAGCAAGGGAACCAAGAGTCCTAGGGACAGAGAGTCCCATGTGGAGGGAACTTTTATATTTTGGAGAAGAGATAAATGGTGTGACTAATTACTGATTAAGACTATTAAAATACCGGGGGGTTATCTGTGTGATCTGAACTTTGAGTTATCATTCCATTTAATTATCCTGTAAGGAACTGAGTTATTCAAGTAATGCTTTGCTTCCAATAAATGTCTATTTTTGTAATGCATGACTCTCATTTGATGACCTGTTAGAATGGAGAGAGAGAGAGAGAGGAGGCTATGCCGGTGACCGCGTTGAGAGAGAGAGAGAGAGATGGGGGGGGAGAGATTGAGTGTGTAACTAGTTTGCCTTGACGCTCGGGTTTAACGCATACCAACTATTAAATACCCTTTGCTGGTAATAGGTATCAGCGGGAGGGTAACATATATATATATATATATATATATATATATATATATATATATATATATATAATTTCATTTATGCGTTATGTGCATGTGTATTATATATGTAACATATCTGTCTATATACATGTGTATGTGTACAGTATATATATTTATGCATATTCTATCATCCTCTTCTCAGATGTCGAAGTATGACATTTACAATAATAATGATTTTAATATTAATATACACATATATATAGTATGTATGTATGTATATATATATATATATATATATATATATATATATATATATATATATATATATATATATATAAATATATATATATATATATAGGTATAGTAATATCAAAATCATTATTATTGTTATTGTCATACTTCGACATCTGAGGAGAGGATGATAGAATATGCATAAATATATATACCGTACACATACACACCGTACATAGACGATATGTTACATATATAATACACATGCACATAACGCATAAATGAAATTAAATATATATATATATATTATATATATATATATATATATATATATCTATATATATATATCTTATATATATTGTTACCCTCCTACACTGACGAAGTAGGAGGGGGCAGAGATCATCAGTTAGTCACAGAGTAAGAGATCATTAGTAAGAGTCACAGATCAGATCAGTGAGAGCTCAGCAGCAGAGATCAGAGATCATCCGAGAGAGATAAAAGAAGAAGGAACCAATGAAGGATCAGAGGAAAAGTCGCTCGAGAGTTAGTTAAATTCTGGTCAAGTCGTCTTCAGGAGTGGACGACCGAGTTATTTCGACGTTGAGCAGACTTCAGAGAAGAAAACATTCTGCTAGAGGTTTTGGGGAGTTCCTGCCTTTCAAGCATCAAGAGTAGACATTATTTTCTGCAATACGGAGCCAAGAAGGCGTCTAAAATTAGAGTTCTCCTTTTGTGAAGCCATTGCTTCGAGTTGCAAAACTGGTCGGCAAGTACTTTCATTACCTCACTGTTCCCCCAGTTCATGCAGTGTAAGATTTTACCTTTTTATGTAAATAGGAGACACCATTCTGCATTTATCTTTGTTAGTAATCTTGTAAATAAACCTTTGTTGTGTTAGTGTTTCTTTCTATATTCGTATCCCCAGTTTCAACTGTTGGTGTTGAATTCTTTTTGTTTATAATAATATTGAACCTGAAGCAGACCTCTCTCGATTCGAACCAGTAGCCTACCTTTTTTCCATTGAATGCCACCTCTGGAGTTGGCTGAAAATCAGTTTCAAACTAGGCTAATGTAAACTCTTTGTTGTTACAAAAATATACTTTACATTTCCCAAAATTAGCTAACATGAAAAAGGAATAAAATTAATCAAACCTGACTCAAAAGAAACGTTAAACTATCATATTCCTCTCAAAATCATATTTAAGTAAATACCCCCTCTTCCCCTAATTGTCCAAACATTTATAGTTTATTAATAGTCAAAATTAGTCTAGAGAAAACCCATAAGGTGACTTCAGATCCATCTGAAATAAAGAAACCATAATTATGACACCATAAAACATTAAAGTTCGTCAATAAAGAATGTGTGCTGCACCTCACTTTCCTTTCTCTAGAACTCAAGTAATTGTCACTTCAAATGTTCTTTTTGAAAGTTTCACATTCTACGGTACCTTGTCCGATGGACCTGCAACATCTCTTCTATAGCGCCTCTTCTGTGGCGTGTTCCACACTCTATCAATCAAATTCAGTGAGTCCCCCTTAGCAACTTTTCCCCTAGATTATATGTCATTTTCTGTTCATTACGAAGACACACACTCAGCGATTGGCGCACAAGAGGCATGCACACTACATACACAAAACTTGTGATCTTCAGGATGTGTCACTGACCCCAAGCCAGCGTTTTGCATCTGTCACTAACCGGCAAGAGCTAAGGTTATCAACCCGACTATTTAATATTATAGACTGTTACTAGTGCTTTTAAGATATATATAGTATATATATATATATACATATATATATATATATATATATATATATATATATATATATATATACTATATATATATATATATATATATATATACATATTTATATATATATATATATATATATATATATATATATATATATATATATATACTTATACCTTTGTAGATCGCCTCGTCTCCCCAGTTTCATTTAAATGAAATAATTGCTAGAAGAGCAGCCAATTTTTACTCCTAACATCAGCTGACTTTGGGCAGGAAACACAAAGCAGGACAGAGATAGTCATTTCTGTGTAGTAGCAGGGGAATAAAAACTCATTAAGCATTTTTGACGTATCCCAAGGGGAGTGTGTGCTGGCTAGGTACTTCTTAGGCCTACTCTTAAGATCCCTTGTCCTGTGAACCTTCCTCTGGCCATATGCCTGTTTCCAGGATGACCTGCCAACAGGGGGGAAAAGCTGCCCCAACACCTAGGGTTCGCACCTGAACCCGTTCTCAGTTCAGCCCAGTCCTTGACCTCTGACAGACGTCCGAGCCAGCCTGCCCATAGACCTAACAACAAAGCCAATGCCATCCTCTCCAAAGTGCCTCTCCATAAGGCACCCAGGTATGTCTTGAGTTGCAGTCATATTGCCAGTTCTTTTCCTCCGGGTCAAATAAACTCTTTCACATTTTCCCATTCAAATTCTTACCTATCAAACGAACCTCCCTTTGTTCCTTTTCTGCCCAGCGGCCGCATGCTACCTTTTGTGATCATCCCAGATAAACAAAGTCTTCAGTGAGCATTTCATTTAAGCCCTAGAGTTCCTCCCCTTATGTGTGATTAAAGATAAATACTCTCCATAGTGATTAGCTGAGATATTATGCAAGAAGTCTTTATTTTATGTTGTTGGTAATTTGGGAACTCATTTCCAGGTTGACCCTGCTGAGTCCGTGCTCTCCGTCTACTCGCAAGCTCTTTCTTACTGCTAGATATTATCATTTTGGAAACCAGCATTGTAGCAGATGTTGATTTTGGCCATAGTTTTCATATTGGAAATGATAAGAGTGTTCCAGACAGTACACAGCCTCTCCCCACGTGGCTATATGCCTTGCCTTTATCTCAGGCCATTCAATGTTGCTTGTAAATAAATGTAAATTATAGTAATCAGCTGAGTTGTCAATGGCGACCTTGACCATTCCTTTTACAGTTATCTAAGGTAAGTCATAAGCGCTCCATTTTCCCTCATGTTTCCCTTACGTTTTGGGCATAATGCTACCCATATGTAAATATATATATATATATATATATATATATATATATATATATATATATTATATATATGATATATATATATATATATAATATATATATATATATATATACTATATATATATATATATATAATATATACATATATATATATATATATATATATATATATATATATATTATGACTGGTAAAAATGTTCTGTTACAACAGAATTCCATCTAATAAAAGGAGCCCATAAAAACACCAAAATATAGAGAAAAAAAATACTATATTTAAGAGACTGCTGTCTCCCTCTTCAGGGAGATGAATGAGTAAAGTTACAGAAAAGATGGCATTTATACCAAGAGGTCCATCCATAAGTAAGCCAATCTAGGTCACTCCCATTGATAATCTTCCTTTAATCTTCTTAAGTGTTGGTTGAACACCTTGTAGATGACATCTGAATCCCATGCTCCCTTTGAGATGTTCATTACCTAGCTCTGTTTAATCAAGGCCAATTCCATCATTTGACTCTTGTACCAGCAGCTGCTGCTATAAATTATATGTGACAAATTCCAGTTTATTCTATGGTTATGTTCATTTATATGGTTGAAAATAGCTGAGTTCTGTAGTCCATACCTAACTGACCATTTACGTTGTATTAATCTCTGGGGAGGTGACTTTCCTGTAAATCCAATGTAAGATTGGTCACAGTCCAGGCATGGGATTTCGTAATCGCCTGTGTTCTTGGGGGATGTCTTTTGTTGGACGTTAATCAGGGATTTGGCTAAGGTATTTGGGTAAGTAAATGTATAAGGGTTAGATTTTCCAAGGGTCTGGGTCACCGTCTTAATCCTGCCGAGGTGTGGAATTTTTATTTTATTGTTGGGTGTGTCTCTGGTCTTGTCTCTGAAATATAGTATTTTTCTCTCTATATTTTGGTGTTTTTATGGGCTCCTTTTATTATATATATAAATATATATATATATATATATATATATATATATATATATATATATATATATATGTACATATATATATATATATATGTACATATATATATGATATATATATATATATGATATATATATATATATATATATATATATTATAGTATGTATATATATATATATATATATGTACATATATATATATATATATATATATATATATATATATATATATATATATATATATATATATATATATATATATACATATATATATGATATATATATATAAATATATAGGATATATATATATATATATATGTATATGATATATATATATATATATATATCTTATATACATATATACATATATGCTTAAAAAATCACAGTAGATGCACGTGACTTCATAAAAAAGCGAATACCATTTTCCTGTGGTATTCGCTTATATACATATATATATATATATATGTATATATAATATATTATATACATATATACGTATATATATATATATATATATATTATATAATATATATATATATATATATTATATATATATATGTATATAATGTGAGTGTGCAAGGAGGTCGGTAGAATAGGTACGTGAGTTTTAAAAATGGTTGTTGCAACTATAGTAGATTCACATCAACCGTGCATCTGGTGTCTATGCCCGTCCCATACAACGCTCCTGATTGGCTGTTGATAAGCCAATCACAGTGCTGGAAACTTTCAGTCTCTCGAGAGAGTTCACATATGCTGGATGTATGTTCCACTTCTCCTGAGGGATACTTTTGAAAGACGTATCCATCAGGAAAGGTGGACTCTGCCTATGTAAACTCTCGAGAGAGAATGAGAGTTTCAAGCCCTGTGATTGGCTGATCAACAGCCAATCAGGAGCGTTGTAAGGGACTGGTCTAAACATCGGATGCACGGTTGATATGAATCTACTATAGTCAGTGAGATAGTTGATTAGTCAAGCAAATTCGGCCATTGTTTATTCATGGTCTGAAAAGTTAGAATGGCTTTGATATAAACAAAATACTTGTAAATATTGTTTTCCTACTCGCCATTCGAGTACTACAACCAATAATCCCTTTATCCTCTTATCTAAATCGTTTGGTACTTGTGTTTCGCCTTATTAACTACTTATCCGTTAACTAATATTTAGCATTTGACGCATACGATTCTCTTCTTGTTGCATACTGCAAAAACACGCAAGCATACTTGTATCCACAAGAACAATTTGCTAGGTTTGCCATAGGTGAAGCAGCAGTCACATATAATCTGGCTTTGACCTATGAATGATCGGCTGCCCTCGCGATGTCGTCGGCGGTGTTTACTATTATGCAAGATTACCAGGTACATCGGGTCAAAATACCGTAGTAAACATCTCTAAATGGCCGTAATTTCATTGCATATGATTGTATTTTACCAATTCCAACGGTTTTGTATGACCGATAGTCAAAGGGTAAATAGAAACCGAGTTATAATGGCTATGTAGTCAACGAAAAATTGTACAACAAAAATAGTAATATTGTTATATGTACGTAGTATATTTACCAAATTCCCTTTGCTATAATATTGTCATATGTACATATACAAAATTTTTATTTTTTGCCCGTGGCAT
>NC_061108.1:50809690-50824690 GCF_015104395.2 Macrobrachium nipponense
ACGAGGTCTGGGCGAACGACGGTCCTACAGCCATTCAATTCTTATTCTTCACATTGTAAAGGTTAATATTCTTGTTTAATCTCAAATTTCGCCAATTTCAATGTCACCTGGTAAATAATTTTAGTTTTTTAGTTCTTCATAACTAGTTTTTATGAGTAACTTTAGGTTTTTATATATTGATTTTTAAATTAGCAAGTAAATGTTAAATATATATTTTACAAATATACCTTTCTGAAAATGAAACTCCTTGCACACTTCTTTTAAGATTAATGGATCCAGTTAATACATGCCATGACTAATATTCACTTCCTTGCGGAAAATTTATCTATAAAACTAGATCTACTCAATGATGTTTCTTTCAGGTGTATTATAAGAATAAACTATCATTGTCCCTCCGGCGCAGCAGATTGTATGATTGTTTTCATTACCTTGTACAAAAACGCTACTCTTCACTTAAGCATTTTTTACACTATTCTGCTCTATTTTAATGATTTTTCTGTTTGACCAATATAAAAGTTATCTCAAGACTCACAAGGAATTTCGCATACACATCCTTTTAGTGATGCCATTCCTGGTTCCTAAGCACTCACTCCACAAACACAATTGCGGGCACACTGCACTATTTATGTGGGGTGTAAAGCTTTATTCCCTTGTTTACTTTACTCATTTTCTAATTTAAGTTTACTTTACGCTACTTCAAAATGTTTGTTTGCAATTCATGTCTATTATCCTTTTCTGCAACAATAGTAACCCCGAAAAATCAAAGATGTTTCTAAAATGAGAGCTCTTTATATATACACATTTCATTATTCTATTGTTTTTTAAATGCTACACGAACACCAAATTTCTTGAGTGGCTGCGAACATCGTTGAAATTATTTTCATAATACGATACAGCAGCACATGAGGTTTTCAATGTTATACATGTCTTTTTTCTTAATATAATTGTCTTTTTTCCGCTTTTTATGCATCGTCTAATACTGAGGAAGGATATTTCAATTTCTTGCCTATTTCCTAATCATATCTATTTCATCATCAGTGTATCCAGGGCTACTTATAAGTAATGCTCTGAGGCACATGGATGTGATAAACGTTTGCTTAACTTTATTGCTGTGACCAGAATAAGAATGAACAAAGACAAAAATACTAGGGTTTTATATTACACTGTATTTGAAGCATTTGCTAATTTTTTCATACTTTTATGAATAAACCTATCAAAAAAGTGTAGACAACCATCTTTTTCCATTTCCATAGTGAACTGTATTGATGATACTAACTAATTTAATTTGACAAAGAAGTTATTTATATTTTCATTACCTGGACAAACAAATTTTGTCATCAATGCACCTAAAATTATATATTCAGCTATCTGTTCTCATTTATACTTTTTACTCCTAAAAACTCCAGCAGATAGTCAATAGGTGCCTTTGTAAATAATGAAGTCATGTCAAAAACACAAGCCTGGATTCACTAATAATCTAATCATTATTTAGTTTATCAAGCAAACATTGTTCTTTATATTGGCATTTCTTTGTATTGGCATCGGAGATGGTACCAATCAATGGGTTAAGAATACCCACTAGGTATTTAGCTAATTTGTAAGATGCAAAACCTATCGAACTAATAATACTGGTCTAGCGGGAAAATCTGTTTTATGCATTTTTATTGTTCCATACATCTTGAGTAACGACGGAGACGTCATTCACAACTTTCTTATTAGGTTTCTCGTTTTCATTAATAGTTCTTTCATTATTGTACTGAAATCACTGTTCACACTGCTTATGGGGTTTTTATTTAGTTCTTTGTATGCGTAAATACAAAGAACTAAAATTTAAAATTAGCAACGCACCAGATTTGTCAGCTTTCGGTATGAGTATTTTTCTCATAATTCAATTCACTGATGGCAACTATAAATCTTTCGGAGTGTCTGACTTTTCAATATTTCCGTAAACAATCTTCCCAGTCGTATCTGACATATAAAATCACGTGTAAAAGTGATTATAAGCATTTGTATATTATATTATATATATATATATATATATTATATATATATATTATCATATATATATATATAGATAGTTAGATAGATATAGATATATATATTTATTATCTATATCTATCTATTATATATATATATATATTATACTATATATATAGTATATATATATATATCGATAGATAGATAGATAGATAGATAGATAGATTATAGATATATATAAAGATATAGATATATAATCTATATTCCTTATCTATCTATCTCTTATATATAATAATATATATATATATATATACTATTATATTATATATAAGATTATATATATACATATATATACATATATTATTTATATATATATATATATATATATATATATATAATATATATATATATATATATATATATGCTTATAATCACTTTTACACGTGGTTGTATATATCAGATACGACTGCAAAGATGTTTACGGAAATATTGAAAAAGCCAGACACTGTAAATGTCCCTAAAAGATTTACAGTTGCCATCAGTGAATTGAATTATGAGAAAAATACACACATGCCGAGTTTAGCCCGGGAAGGGTGGATGAGAATGGAATAAAATGTAAAAAATGTGGATATTAGTGTGTAATATACTTTTTGAGGTCGCTGGGATGAACAGAGACACATGATGCCCTTCGAGTCCAAGTTCAGCTCCAATAGGAATGGAGGTGAGAAGTGATGAAATATAGAATGTCAAAAACGCTGTGCAATGTAGCTGAAGCAACTATCTTAACAAGGAAGAGAGGGAGAGAGAGAGAGTCTATTGGTAGCCTTTCAGTTTTTTCCTGGGCAGCACCAGGGTTATCAGCTATTGTATATATATGTATATATATATATATACATAAATGCTACATACATACACACACACACACACATATATATATATATATATATATATATATATATATTATATATATATAGCTGACAAACCCAATGCTGCCCAGGAAAAAACTGAATGGCTACCAATAAACTCTCTTTCTCTCTCTCTCTCCCTCTCCCTCTCTCTCTCCCCTGGTAAGATAGTTGCTTCAATTACATTGCATGGCATTTTTGACATTCTATATTTCATCACTTCTCACCTCCATTCCTACTGGGGCTGAACTTGGACTCGAAGGGCATCATGTTTCTCTGTTCATCCCAGTGACCTCAAAAAGTATAGATTACACACTAATATCCATATTTTTACATTTTATTTTTTTACCCATTCTCATTCCCCCATCCCGGGCTAAACTTAGGCTTATAGGACATCGGGAGTGTCACTATTCATCTCACTGACCTTGAAAACTATAAATTAGACACTAATATCTGTTCTTTTCAATTATTTTTACATGTCATCCCCTTCCCATCCCTTCTTGCCCCCATCCTTTTGAAGCTGAACTTGGACTAGATAGCCATTTGGAGTGTCACTAACCATCTCAGCAACCTCAAAAACTATTGATTAGACATAAATATTTGTAAATTTTGGATGTCTTAACATGTCACCCCATTTCCACACCCTTCTCATCCCCCTTCTTATCAGGGCTAAACTTGGACTAAAGGGTATCGGAAGTGTCACTGTTCATCTCAGTGACCTTTAAAACTATGGATTAGACACTTATCTGTCATTTTCGGTTATTTTTACATCTCACCCCCTTCCAACCCCTTTTCAACTCACCCCCCCCACCACCCCCCCCCCCCCCCACCCCCCCCTCTCCATCCCAACTGAGGCTGAACTTGGACTTGAAGGGTATTGGGAGTGTCACTATTCATCTCAGTGACCTCGAAAACTTTGGGTTAGACACTAATATCTGTCATTTTTGGTTATTTTTATGTCACCCCTTTCCCACCCCTTTTCACTGCCCTCTCCCTTTGTGACTGAACTTAGACTTGAAGGGCATCGGGGTTGTCACTATTAGTATCAGTGACCTCAAAAACTATGGATTAGATACTAATATCTGTCATTTTTGGTTATTTTTACTTTTCACCCATTCCCCAACCCCTCCCCACAATACCCCCTTTCTTGGCAGTGATGTCTTACCCCATCAGTATTCTTTCCCAGATGCTACGTTATATGTATACCACGTTTGGTTGAAATTGCTCTGTGCTTGTTAAAGTATATAGTTATTGAAAGAGAGTCTGAAAAAAAAAAGATGGACGAAGAAGTTTCTCCATTGTGCAAGGTTGAGAAGTGTTAGGTAGTTATTCAAGCAATAATTACGATTACCCGAAATGAGAAATCATAACAAGGCATGATGCGACCTCCAGCTTACTCGGGACATGTGCAAGATTTTCACCTCACACATAAGTTGTAAACATTTTTCTCCTAACTTAACGTGAAGTGGTCTTCGTAATTAAAACTCAGTTGTAAGTGGACAAATTAAGCACTTGCATATATTATCAGTTATAAGTGGAAATACAAAATAATCAAACAGAAACTTAGCCCGAATTCAGTGCACCAAATAAATTCAAACATGCTAGAGACTTGTTTCACCAACAAAAATTAAAATAGATATGCAATATTTCATTAAAATAATTTTTTTTACTATTTAACATGCAATTATATATTTTTTACATTTTCATTCTTATACATAAATCATAAATATCCTATCCTAAAATTCCTGTTTCTTTAACTCAATACAAAACACCTCTTTCAGACCTTTTTAGGCTCATCCATAGAACTTTCCTCCACCACCCCTCCCTAACAACAACAAAGTATTTTGTAGACTTACTCCCCGAATAAGCAAAAAATGAACTCTAATGCCATTTGTCACCCCATAAAAGCCATGCTTGCATTCTTAGTAAAAACGAAGGTGCGGCAGAATGATAAGTGGTCAAAAGCACACTCAGAATTTTTCCAAAGCAATTCAGAGCGAGTATTGACAGGATAGTGTGAACTGTGAAAAGGTGGTAAATTATGACGTTGTTTTAACATGCCAACTATGATGTGATTATGGCGCATGCACTTCTACCCTTTCTTAAGAGAATGGTAACCGGCAGAAGGTGAATCAGTCAGGAGAGTCAGATGAAAAGAGAAGTAGTGGGCTAAGTTTGGTGCAAAGCTCTCTATAAAGTGTGCTAGTATAGCCGATACTAAGAATGTTCTCAAGCCATAAAGTGATGGCCTAGTTGACCCGGTAGTGGCAGCATAAATAAATTTATACATAAAAGTGGTAATAAAGTCAAAAAACTTAATTCAAATAGAGATTCACCTTCCTTCCATTAGAAGTAAAGTAACTGATAACAAGAAACTGATGTTGCACCTACAGTAATCCAAGAACCACATCAAGACTTGACTGTAAAGATGCCACTGTTAGCTATATAGTTAATAAAGAAGAACCCCTCAAAGGCAAAGGCAAAGTAACTAAGAAAACTCTATAATAGTGTGTAAAGAGCACTCAATGGTTACACATCCTTGAGGGTTCTTTGTTAACTCTGGTTATCAGCTCTGTCTTTAAAATCAAGCCTTTTTGTGGTTCTTGGAATATTGTAAGAATGATGACAGTTACTTGTTATCAGTTATTTATTTAAAATGGAAATAAGATGAATCACTCTAAATTAAGTTTCTTGACTTTATTACACCATTCCTTTGTAATAGTTCTACCAAATTTGATAATGTTGTCACTAATAAATCAACTAGGTTGCCCCTTTTCATACTTATGGAGCACCTTGGAAATCATATGTTCTCTCAATTAAGACTATCTTCATATAGGCTTATGCTTGGTTCTGCCTATCCCAAGCAGATCACAGGCACATTCTAACTCACATGTCATACACAATGGTTTTGGATGACAGAAGGCTCAACTTCTTGCCCCAGATATTTAGCGAATTGTCCTGGCCATATCAATGGGGTGGGATTGGCTACATGGATTACCATATTTTCACAGGTAAACCCATTCTCCTGAATGGTCTCCACTCCCATGCAACTTTCTCTACCACCTAGCCTCTCCAGGATGAATAAGGCACATTTATTTGCATGGTTCTACAGGTTGCACACCAGAAAGTCATGCCAACAAAGCTCTCAACCACAGGTGGGAACCTGACACAACGTGATGTCATCAGTGAAGGTGAGGACTGCAACCCTCATCCCATATTGGAGTGTGTTTCCACCATTCACAGCCATTATATACTTGTCCATTATGAGCTGTTAGCCGTTAGTGTGCAAATCAAGGACAATGGTAGTTAAATGGCCAGGTGCAGTTTGTTGCCTCAGTGACTGCAAATGACTCATGAGAGAGTGATGAATGCCTTGGTGATGTCAATAAAAGACCGAGCATTGCATCACAAATTATACCTTCCATGAAAGCCAAGTTCTTGCCACATTCAATCATGAGCCTAAGGCTTTTAGTGAGTTGGATATGTTGACTGGTGATGTTATTAAGTCAGCAAAAATTCGATAATAGAGCGGCAAAAAATGTGACCTTATTGTTAATGGACATCGGTTCTCCCTGTAATGGCTTCATTGTGGACAACATCAGCATTTGGCCTGCTTGGTCATTTGGACATCTGCCTCGAGGTGTTTAATCCCCACAATCTGGGCTTATATCCACTAATGCATACACCCATTACCGGGCTAAATTTAAGGATTGCCAATATACAAGAAAAACTAAAAAACTCATCAGTGGAAAAAGGAAGATATGTATATTCACTTGGTATAAGAAAAGAAATTCCAAAAAAATGTCTGTGCCTTCCATGGGAAAATGCAAGTGAATATTTTTCACCCTTTGCAAGCCTTTTTTCCCTACAACAGTTGTAAAAAATACGCTAATTTTACAAAGTTCTTTCTAATATGTTTTATTTTGTCAAGCTGAAATTACAGCTCATCTATTATTATAAAAGATAAGAAATAAATCAAGAACAAATTCCTAGCATATTTATTGTAAAATATTTATGGCACATCCTTGGATGGGTTTTGTGACAACATTCCCCATCACTACCTCAGGGAAGACTGGGCTTCTCAGCTCACTCACATTCTTATAGGGTTATCTGAAGAGTTGTCAATAATGATATATGGAATTAGGAACATTTTTCTCGTAAAATTCGTTCAAACTGTATGGCACCAAATCTTGATCATATATCTAAGATACCCGTCTACTGCCCTGAAGCTGTATGTGATCGTATATATACAATACCCGAGCCCTGGAGGTTAAGAGCCCCAAAGTCAAAACCAGCAGACTTCACCCCAGCTGATGTCTTTCCTGCAGTCCTCAACGCCTGCAAAACATCTCATTTGATGATTAGCCTGATGGCCTTTGACAATATTGTTTGCAGGGGAGCTCCTGGCTTCCTGTCAGGTGGGGTTGGGAAGAAGCACCAAACCAAAGCAGGTATTTCACATGGAAGTCCAGTACTGGTGGAGTCTCTCCTACAAGAGCCCATTCCCTCAGAACATCATTCACCACCCCTTTAGGGTTCTTGGAGAAGGCCTGCTGTACCTGACCTTATTCCCAACCAGGATGCCATCTTCCTCACACCACTTCTGTCTGACCTCCCAACCCTCTAGGGAGGCTGGTTGTAGAGTCAAGCTTATGCTGAGCCAGAAATCCCTGCAGGGCCTCAAGAAGCCCAATGGAGTCTTCCCTGAGGGTATCTGTGGAGGGAAGCTGGCATTGAATGATTTCATTCAGCCCATTCAGTGACTAAGAACCATCCTCAAGACTAGACAAGTCCATGATATGGCAATAGGGATGCAACATATCATTCTCATCGGCCGCCACTCCCCACCTCCTACAGGCTATCAAGGCCATAACTGCTTGAGTCACTAGGCCTGTTCAGGGCACCACCACCAGTTCTTTGTTAAGAACCTCCACCTTCCAGCTACTACCCACCCTTCAACAGGGCGAAACCTTCCAGCAGAGCCCAAGAACTGGATGTTCTAGGATGGCATGGCACAATCTCCTTCACCACTGTGGTTTTTACTACTAAGAGCTCAGGATATCCCCACAAGTACAGCCCCACCTTAAGGGCCCCATAGATGTTACAATCGCCGGATCCGGTCATATGAACTGGAAGTAAATCTCACTGTCTATGGGGTGATCGTCCGACCAAAAGTGGGCGGAGTCTGTCGGCCTCACCAACCAACTCACAACCTGCCGTTGCCAGGTTTGTGGCATCCAATTTAGTTCAGGTGGCCGGAAGCCTCCACGTCTATATATGATCTCAAGATTTACTTCGGTTTCAACAAGACGCTGAAGTGGCAACATGGCAGCAGCGTCCGTGCATAAAGAGTCGAGGAGTTTATTGAACGTCATAGGAAAGCGACATTAGGCTTATGATAAATCAGTTTGAAAATTACAGGAGGATGATATATATATATATGTACATATATATGTGTGTATGTGCATATATCTATAAATATATATATATATATATATATATATATATATATATATATATATATATATATATATACACTTATTATATGCGCACATACACACACACACACACACACACACACACACATATATATATATATATATATATATATATATATAATATATATATATATATAGCATCTTGCATAGTCTAGTGGTATATAGTCTATATGATCCGCGTATATGATCCTTAAAGCAGACTAGCCCCTTAAACCTACGGTCTGTAGCCAAGTAAAAGCACAATTTACAGCTGTTTTGTGCACAAACGTTTTTTAGTTTATCATGGAATACTGAAATGTATTGAATATATTGTCATAAACTTTCATTTTAGTTTAAGTACGGAAAATAACAATGTAATTTAAAACAATTGTACTATGCACACATACATCTAGTGTGTAGTAGTATGTATATATATTATATATATATATTATATATATATATAGATATATATATATATATATATATATATACATATATAATATATATATTATAATATATATATATATATATTATATATATATATTATATATATATAATATATAAATATCATATATATATATATATATATATATATATATATATATATATTATATATATATATATATATATATATATATATATATATATATGTATATACTATATATATCGTATATATATATATATATATATATATATATATATATATAAATATATATATATATATGATATATATATATAATATATATATATATATATATATATATATATATATATATATATATATATAGATAGATATACTTATATGTGTGTGAATATGTTATGTATGTATGTATTGCGTTTGTATGTTATGTCTGTATGTGTTAGTACCAACGTTTAAATTACATAATTATTTTGTCGCACATAAAATAAGTTTATGATAATACTTTCAATAACATTTAAATTTTCCTTGTTTAAATAAAAATTTTATTGAAAAGATTTGAAAATTGTGCTTTTACTTGGCTACAGAACCGTAGGTTTAAGGGCCTATTCTGCTTTAACGAAACTATAGACTTACTGTATGCTAGACTGTATACCACTAGACTATGAGTTGTTTTGCATGTCTCTGGGATTATGTATGCCCCAAAGAACGACTTGTGGCACGTAAGCGAAGTGTGTCCAGCAACCAATCGTATAGAGATTTTGGTTGTCTCATACAAATGTTTTTTTTTTTCTATAAGAGGGGAGACTGTATGTAATAATGATTCCATGTCGGTCTGCTCGTCCATTCTCGGGTAGTTAAACCAGTCGCCAGGGTAGTTTCAAATCAGTAAATAAACAATCGTGAGAGAATTTATTTCATTTCTTCAAGCATAGTTCAGTTGAGGCTCTCCTTTTTCGCTGAGCCTTATAGTTTCTGCTGCAAGAGCACAGTCAGTCTAGCATCATCACTGAGCGGAGCATCCACATCCTAACTGTACCAGGTTTCGGCAAACTGGAGTGAATCCAAACGTCTATGGGCAACGCAAATGCCGGAGACAGAACGGAACCTGATCCGCCAGTCATATCGTCTATGGGGCCCTTTACAGCATGACCACTAAGATTCAACCTTATCTGATGACCCTGGAGCATGCTCCAGGCATCCTAGTCCTTCAACCAGGCATTCACCTTAGACCCGCCAGCCAGGACCTAGGGTCCCCCAGACAGACTCCTCCATCTCCCCCTTCCTGAACTTCTGAACTCTGGGGGCATTGAAAGGATAGGGAGAAGCTGCCACACCAACTCCCCTTTCCAATGGGAACATTATGGTCCCTGTTCAAGGGTGTCTGAGGTAACGACCAACAACAAAATGACCTCCACTGCTACAGGGCTATATCAGTGTGGAAAGCAGTGAGAGAAGTTTAAGCACTTCTCATTTGGGAAGTCACCCACAATTAGGTTTTAGATATATTGGAATTGGAATATGAAATTTAGGCCAAAGCCCAAGCGCTGGTACCTACTATGAGGTCATTCAGTACTAAAATGTTAATTGAGAGTAAAGGTTTAAAAGGTGTAACAGCAGGAAAACCTCACAATTGCACTATGAAACAGTTGTTTGGAGAGGGTGGAGAGTAACATGGCAGAAAGATATAAACACAGATACAGTAAAAGGAATGAAAGGGGTTGCAGCTAGAGGCCAAAAGGATGCTGCAAAGAACCTTAAAGTAATGCCTACAGTGCTGTTAGGGGAGTTTTTACCTTCACTTCTTCTAATGTGAGTGACCCTTTTAATGGAAGGACCAAGTATGAACTTTGTAGCTATCTAGCATCTTTGCTTGCTGATTCAGTCCTCTCCAGAAGAGCAAATAAATTGGCCCTGGCCAAGCCATGTGGGCCAAGGTGGAGCAATGTCAGATAGCTGCAGCAGAAACATCGCTTTCTGATCCACTCTATGTACTCGATGGGAAGTGCTTTGCTGTATCGATTATCATGTTTGGTACGCTGTTCTCAGACATCTGCAATAGCTATACAAACTACGTTCTTACAAGGTAAATCGATTGTGATTGTGTTTGATGGATGGTTCTTCCATTAAGGACACCACTCACATTAGTAGAAGTGAAGGTAAAAGCTCACCTAATGTTTTATTTTCTATGGACATGAAACTGATAATGAAGAAGGATATTTTTCTGTCTGACAAAACGAATAAGCAGCATTTTTTTATGGTGCTTAGTGAAAACTTTGAAAGTGTTGGGTGTGAGACAATACATGCACGTGGAGATGCAGACCTCCTGATCACTCAGACAGTAGTTGGGGCATCTGAACAAAGAGATGTTGTTCTGATTACAAACGACAATGATGTCCTGATACTCCTGTGTTTCTACATTAAAATGGAGAATAAAAAAAGAATATTCAAACCAGAACCAAAGTGCAGTGCAACAAATATCCAATCTTTCTATTTAATATATATTTGAAGTTAATCGGAGCAATATATGAATTTTATAACTTCGAGAGTTATGCTAACTTCACACATTCATGTTTCAAGGCACGCAGGTCCATGCACGGGCAGAAATTGGTAACTGTCGGGTGATAGCACAGCCGTTACACACCACCCAGGCGCGCATGGGAAGCCACGAATCTTTCGACCTGCTCAAAACTATACTTGGGTGGCCATGCCAAGTGTCACGTAGTGTGGCTCAACCCGCTTAGCATGGTGTCAACACGGCAGTGGCGAGCGTACATTTGGTCCAAGGGTGCTCCAGGGTTCCTGCCTCGCACCGTGTGTCTCCCTTGGAGGAATAATCCAAGGTGTCTCCACTTGGTGCTGTAGTAGACGCTGCAATTCCGCTGCTTTGCAGGTACCCAGGATGACATGGCAACGCTGTGCAGTCCTGGGATAAGAGGCATTGCGGGTCAGTTGCCTCAAGTTTATATGTTACATTTCATGTATGTGTGGATGTATATATTTCTTATGTTTACTGTTTGTTTGCATGTTTGTGTCTATGTGTTATTGTAAGCCTTTAGAGTAAATAAACATATCCTCAATACCATATTGGCCTCGCTACTAAAACATATATCCGCAATACCATATTGGCCTCGCTACTTCTTCCAATTACTAAGTACTGATGAGAAAAGAATATATGACTGAGAACTTTCTTTTATTAAATTAACTACAACACATAGAAATACACAAATAAACTAAGACAAATGAAGCCAAAAAGCTATCTAAATATATTATTGAATTATAAATAAATACACAGTACTATATGTAAAATATAGGGAAAGAAACATAAATAGTATAGACATAAAAAAATAATCAAATCGAATACAATGTTACAAATATCGGGAGAAGAAAATGTCAAAAATATAGTATTAGCATGTCAGAAAATCAATGTTAAGTAAATATTATGAAGGTTCTAAATAAATTGGATAGTTTACAAATAATATTGTAATTCGAACTAAATACATGAACAAATATTCAAGTAAATACAAAAAGGTAAACAATAAAGGATACTACAGGAAAGTAACTAAATCTTGTTCTCCTGTCATAAAAAAAATTAGCAAGCATATCAGAAAATGTTAAATAAATATTACGAAGGGTCTAAAAAACCGGAAATTAGTACACAAATAATACTGTAATTCCAACTAAATACATGAACAAATGTCTAAGTAAATGAAGTGAGATGAACAATAAAGTATGCAGGAGAGTAAGTAAATCATGTTCTCCTGCCAATGAACGGAGTCTTCAGGCGATGAAAAGTATTCTTTCAGCATGTTGCATTGCTTCTTGGTATTCCTGGTTGCAATGAGATGACAGCAACTACAATCACGTGTGTATTTCGGCGCTTTTATAGCTGAGGTTTAACTCTTGCAGTACGTGGGGACATAGTGAGGTTGACGTAAGGCTTGTGCATTAATGCACACATTTGCAGCACACCATAAAACACTTGCCTTACACGCATCAGCCGGTGTCACGTATCCAGTTGATTGTGGCTATTTCACCACACGTATGGCCACGCTTCACATAAGTGAGCATACATACCCTTGATACGATATATATATAATATATATATATATATATATATATATATATATATATATATATTATATATATATGTATATATATATATATTAGTCTAGTCATTTTAATTGAAAACATCAAACTAATAGTAAAAGAGATAAAGTTTTTTAGATTTGTAATAATATCCCCAACAACATATCAAGTCTACAAAAATTTAAGTATGGGAAAGCTGCCATATTGGCTGTCATCTTGGATTTATGCTAAGTTCACACATTCATGTATCAAGGGCACTTATGCTCGCATATGTGAAACGTGGCCATACACGTGGTGAAGTATCCACAATCAACATGACAGAGTCAAAGTAATAGGGTCTGCTCAACTCGGCAGTGGGGGCGGAGCTAATACTGACGTCAGAAAAGTAACACTACTCGTGCTTCTCCAGTGAATTACTTAAAGAAGCTTTAGTTTTTATACATTTAATCCATATTGCATGGTTTTTTTTTTTTTAAATCTGATAAAACCTGTAAAGAGGTAACATGCTTGATGTTTTTTAATAACCATTCAAAGTATATAGGGTCTGCTCAACTCGGCAGTGGGGGCGCAGCTAATACTGTGACGTCACAAGAGTAATACTCCAGTGTTTCTCCACTGAATTACTTAAAGAACCCTTAGTTTTTATACATATAATCCATGTCGCTTGGTGTTTTCCATAAAATTTCGATGATAAAATCTGTAGAGGTCACATGTTTGATTTTTTTAATACCCATTCTCTCATTTAGTCACCAAACCTTGTTTTATTGCACAAAATATACCAGTTTGAACACAGCTACTCCAGCTTTCTTCATATGTTTATTCTTTACTTATTTATTTACTTATGTATATACTGGTTTGCTGTATTCTCTTCAAGTCCACTTCTTTTAACATGACAACTCTCTCTCTCTCTCTCTCTCTCTCTCTCTCTTCTTTCTCTCTCTCTCTCTCTCTCTCTCTCTCTCTTTCAGGTAGTAATATTATCAAGGTTTTAAATAATTCTTATGAAATGTATTTAGTTCTGTCACCTTGTTCATACCTCACTTTGAAAAGGAACTTTTTTTATGATAAAGGTTAGAATGATAGATTAATTATATTTTCCAAATCTTATTGTGAATACTTATTGTTATGCAATAAAATAACAAAGAAAATGTGGGTACAAGGCAGTGTAAAAATGGTAGTTGCATTTCCACGACTTGGCCACAAAAAAGAAAACAATATCAAAAGTATAAGAATTACATCATATACGATTTAAGGTATCAAAGGAATAAATGATGAAAATGATACAGGGAACACATTTCCAGCAAATTTCTCATTAGCACTTCATATCACATAAATATACTTCCGAACACAAGTTTACATTTAACACAAACTGTATACATAAAGATATTAATTATGCATGCCTCAAACGATTACAATATTTTCGAAAGAAGTACAAAAAAGTCATTGCGTCGTTTGCTTTGGGGAGTATCTGATCGGGCACGTTTCACAAGGGCGGGGCTAGATTTCAGATCTCCCAAGAACGCTTAATTTTTTCTAATTTTTGCGTGCGTAGATAATATTTTCTGTGCGCGATTATGGGTTTGAAAATAATTTTAATTGTAATGTGTCATATACCAATTGAAAGGGCATTCTTTGTACTTTTACATGGTATATGGAAAAACGTAATAAGATGAAAAATTATGTAAGAAGAATGTGGTAAATATTTATATGAAATTTAAAAATTTTGGTCCGTCTTTGACCTAGAATTCCTCGAAAAATTCTCAGAACACCTATCAATTTTAATTTATGGCATTATATAGGTAATTTTATCAGCTTTATAATGTTCAGTTTCTTTTTATCATCATCTCTTAGTCAGATACGCTACGAAACGTGAATGTATGTAGGTTGACGGATGAAGTAATTGCACATTTTTGTGTGCGTAGATAATTTATTCTGTGCGCGCTTGTTGGTTTGAAAGTAATCGTAATTGTAATGTGCTATACATCATTTGAAAGAGCATTCTTTGTACTTTAACGTAGTATACGGCAACATGCAATAAAAGGAAAATTTATTTAAAAAAACGCCATCCAAAAATAGTTATATGAAAATCTTATCGTAAATATAGTTTCATAAAGATATGGTCCTTTTGTAACTG
>NC_061108.1:50832190-50839690 GCF_015104395.2 Macrobrachium nipponense
TATTCACCTTAACGAATCTAGGCCCAAAAGGTTTGTCCCTTAACTTTGACTACTGTCAATGGTAACTTGCGTATTGCCCCATCACTATACTGTTGTACTTAAGCTGTGATGAACCTATAACTTCTATGTCTGTGCTAATGTAACTCTTGAGTACCTTGTCTGAAGGTTCTATCACATGAGTTAGGTATCATGTTTGCTACGTTACCTGACATAGGGCCCTTACCCCAATCATCATTGCAATAATGATCTTTACCACATCTAGGCTACAGCATGCTTTGCCGAATTTCTTCTGGGGTTTCTCTGTACTTGTAGTAGGTAGGTTTACCCTTGTTAGGTTTACGTGTTTGGTGTTTGCTCTTTTTTTTTTTTTTTTTTGCATGTTGGTAACTTTTTATATGTTGCTTGACTTACCTGCTTACTGCTACCATTATTATCACATTTGACAGTCTAGCCTATTATCACATTTGACTGGTAAGTTGTTATTTCCAAAGCTCTTATAAATCCTGAACTGGGAGTTGTTGGACATAGGATACACTGGGTGTTGTTTGGGATAGGCTACATTGGGTGTTGTTTGGGATAGGCTACATTGAGTGTTCTTTAGGATAGGCTAGCCTAAAGTATTCGACTCTGTTAAGTCTATTTTACATGAATTCCTACTAAAATTCAATCTAGGCTAAACCAGTATTTCTTTATATTGCACCTGACCTTGTTGCTCAAAACTCCTACCTAAAATATACCCGTTGCAGTAAACTTATCGCTGTGTTTATCTGCGTACCATAGTAAGTTCGTCCTTTAAAGGGCACAAGATGTATTCATGCCACGCTACCTCATTATGCCATATAAGTTTTATGGCCCAGCTTAAAAATAAAACAATGGAACCACAAGAAACATTCGAGTACAAGTGATGTACGGGATGGAAGCTCAAGCATAGGGAGAGTGATACGTCACTCGCCAATTTCGGACCATACCAGGGTCGACATCATGACGTCACATCGAACAGGCCTTCTCTCTCGGTGGCCTTGGTAAGACCCCCCATATGGGGGTAGGAGCATCAGTGAACCTCATGCGGTGCACTGCAGGTATTATTAAAGGTTCTATGCAGTGTACCTTCAGCCCTTGGCTGTAACCTCTTCCATTACTTTTACTGTACCTCTATTCATATTCTCTTTCTTCCATCTTACTTTTCACCCTCTCCTCACAAACATTATCACTGAAGAACCTCAAAGGTCCCAGCACTGAAGAACCTCAGAGGTCCCAGCACTGAAGAACCTCAAAGGTCCCAGCACTTGGCCTTTAGTCTAAATTCTATATTCTATTTAACCCCATTAAGAAGGAAACATGGGCTCGGTCAGGGATATTCAATCAACATAGATTTTCACGTAAGCTGGATGATGGATAGACACAACCGCTGTACAACAGTTATTACATAAAATTCTCACAAGATACCCAAATTACATCAGGAAATTGCATTTGAACACTAGGAAAAATTCATCAATACTTTGTGCCAAAACCTTCGATTCTGTAACTATTAAAGTGTTCACTAATCCACTTGAAACCTAAACTCAGTTTTACACGGCGCCATGAACAAATAATTCCATGAAGAGCTGGATGAAAACTTTAAATAACATACCATGTTAAGATATAACTGACCACTGGTATATCCTAAACACCACAGTTTCCAAATCAAGATACCTCTATGCCAAGTGGCACATAATTGGGCAAGTGCCTAAATCAGGCAAGGTAAGTTCGTTGGCCACAACACACATTGACAAAACAGTCACTTAGTACGCATTTAACAAATATCTCTTAGCCTAAAAACAGGAGAAACAGCTGACTATATTGATATTAGTGCTATCTATTGGATGAATTAAATTATAAATATTTCTATTACAAGCTTAGAAAGTACGAGTTCGAACACAATGTTCCAAACAAGGATGGGCGAGGCCAACATACGATTTGCCATCTAAGAAAAAAATTGAAAGCTCTCTGAACACCAAAAACTGAAATAGGGGCGAGGGTTAATCACGTCTTCACCTGAGCTGAAAAATTAGATGTTAAAGAGAACATTAGTCTTCGATGCACTGAACTTGACCAAATTTCGGGATCTCTAGATAACATATGGCGTCAAGAACTTCGCCTTCGAAAATAATTCACTACTTTGGAAATAGAATGTCAAAACCTTAGTATAGGTGAGTTTGTTAGTTTTCCATTCGTTTACATCACGTGATCCACTATAGATTTCGTTGGAAAATCTTATTCTTGTCTGTTGTTAGTAAACCAACAACATCGAACCAACGTTGTCCACATATCCTTTGGCCAAACAAGCTTCTTAGCGACTTTCTCAAATGACACAAAAATTCATTAACCTCATCCTCGGAAAATTGGGGCTACTATTCTTTCCCTGATTCAATGTCATCTGTAATTTAAGCACCTCAATTTCATGCTCTCTTTCATCGGCTCTAAGTTGGAGAGCTTTAAACTCCAGTTCCTCCATCTTTGTTTTTTCTTGCAAAATTTCTATCAATAGGATTTTCTTTACCTTTACCCTCCAGTTCCTCTCTTTCCTCAGGCTTAATCTCATCCAGCCTACTACTTTCCAGAATATCCTTCCTATATATCCTCGCGGCCTTCAAGACCTCAAATAACAACAGTCCCTTCCTAACTTCTGTGGCCAAACCTAAATAAAATAACTCTGCTATCAGCCACAATTGATCTCTTCTCAGTTCAAAGAGATCCTTTTCCCAGTTAGGACTAGCCAAAAAGTTTCCTACCTCAGCTTCTTTGCTCTCAAGATCAGACATCCCGAATTAATTCAATAGAAATAACTGTCAATCACCCCAAATATGTTCAGTGGCTCGACCACCTCTGCCAGAGCCGTTTACAGTTGAAAATCATGTCGTTAAACTGGATCCTGTCTAAAAAGGTCGCCAAATTATGTAATGAACTTTTGAGTTTTTTCCTCCAAAGTCCGAAACAGATTTCTTTGTATTTATTAAGGATCCTTTTACCAGACTGGCTCAGTGCCAAAATACCAGGCAAGAACCAGCCGTGACACAAAATACACAAAGTAAAATCTACTCCCAAAGAGGGGTATTAATTGTATTTTACAAAAACCATCTATAACACCAAAAGAAGTCTCCGAAAAGCTTTCTTGAGGAACTAGAAAAATACACACAACTTTAAGAAAAAAGCAGTTAAACCATCACGCGCCTACCTTTTATAGCTCGAGCCGAAGAGAAAGAAACACATATGAGGTAGACAAACACTCTTTCCCTAGCATACGACAGACGGAGACACGAGGAAAAATAAACTTTAAACTTAATTAATTTTACAGTAGCCATTTGTTGACATCATACACCTTTCAAGTACAAAATTTTCCAAACCGACGATAAGACAACGCTGGAGACAGAATGAGAAATTTAAATAACACATCTAAAGACTTCATGAAGATATTTATATAACCCATCTGAATACGTAACAACGATATTTATGTACTTATTAACAGTGGATGTCCAACTGAAGGATCACTGGAGGCGTCCATGCACCGAGGGGATCAACAGGGGCACGTAAGTGGTCGCAAATAATATCTCTGCAGTGTGAAGGAAGAACACATACGGTCTGCTTACTGTTCTCCACCACTAAAAAACCTCCTGATGACTCCAGAAGATCAAACAGACGGAAAAACCAGCAACAGTGGCAGGCAGCAGCTCAATTGCACCAAGAGTGCTTATCTGCGAAGCAAAATTAGTCCCCAGGAGCCTCTCCGAAAGCTGCAGGGGCGGGAACACAAAACTTCCAATAGAAAAAGCCGTAAGGAAAATTGAATGACCACCTCTGTTGGGAGCTGATACTCTTTCTTCACGCTGCCCAAACACACATCCCAGGTAAAGGCATGCTGGGAAAAGAGAGCGATAGCATAATCACGTACTGGGCAGCTCAAAAAGCGAAGCACTTGAAGACGGGTAGTCCTCTCAACAAGACATAAAAAGTAAAGAGATCTATACAGATACCCAGGTACAAAAACTTGGACCGGGGATTAAAGAATGTTCCAAAAGAACTTTCCGTGACTTAACCAAAGCTTAATAAACTTTATATTTATGAAGAACCAAGAACAAAATATTTAAAGCAATTATGTATTACATATATATATATATATATTTATATTATATATATATATATATATATATATATATATATATAGTATATGTATATATACATACACACACACACACACACACATATATATATATATATATTATATATATATATATATATATATTATATATGTATGTATATGTATGTATGTATGTATGTATGTATATTGTAAAATATATATTATATATTATATTTATTATATATTTATTATTTATATTTATATACAATATATATTATAAATATATATATATATATACATATACATATATATAACACAAATATAATGTATAATAATATATAGACATAATAAATATTAATTATAAATAGTATACACTATATAAATATACTAGAAGACCAAGCCCACGCTGCCCTGAAAATCTCTGATTACAACCTATAAACTCTGTTTCTCTCATTCCTGCTTCCTATTGGGGTGGAACTTGGACTTAAGGGCATCAGGAGTGTCACTATTCATCTAGGCAACCTTGAAAACTATGGATTAGACAGTAATATCTGTCGTGTTTTGCATATTTTTACATTTCACCCCTTCCTCACCCCTCCCTCTGATCAGGGCTGAACTTGGACTTAACAGGCATTGAGAGTGACACTATTTATCTCAGTGACCTCGAAAAGGGATTAGACACTAATATCTGTCATTTTCTGTACTGGTTACATTTCCCCCTTCCAACACTCCCCACCCACTACAAATTTGGTGCCAGTGATGTTTTAACCCCACAGTGTTCATTCCCAGATGGTAAGTAGTGCGTATAACAAGTTTGGTTGAATTTGCTCAGTGCATTTCAAAGTGTATGTGGAACATACACACACACGCACATACTACACCCATATATATATATATATATATATATATATATATATATATATATATATAGTATATATATATATATAACATACTATATATATGTGTCTGTATGTATGTATGCATGTACGTCTATATGTGTAATATAAGTATAAAGTGTATATATATGTTATAATTTATATCAAATAACATACGTGTATATATATATATATATATATATATATATATATATATATATATATATAGTAAATAATGAGCGCATGTGCATATCTGATATGCGCACTCACTCATTTTTCACATGCGGCATATGAATAAGTGTTCATTCGAAAGAGAAGGAAAGTGATGACTAATCAAAATGCTGAGTATGAAAACGGCATAAACTTGCTGACTATTCCGTGGCAGTTGGTTACAAGAAAAAGTCAGCAGTTTAACTCACAAAGGAAAAACTACATTTGTCAACTCAGCAGTCTGAGTGTCGCCCGATGTGGACTCGACAGCCAGAATAGTGACAGAAATGGTGATGATGTAAAAGTAAAAATATGAATAATAAAATTCAACCGGAATGATGAATAGTGACATAGTTTAGGACACTATGCTAAATATATGTGTTATGAAGTAAAACAACTCCGCCCGAAAACTATAAAAGGCGAGAGAGAGAGCTGGCCCAAAGGATTAGATATTTTTACGTGGCTAGGAACCAATTGGTTACCTAGCAACGGGACCTACAGCTTAATGTGGGATCCGAACCACATTTTTTCGAGATTTTAATTTCTAATCACCAGAAATAAATTCCTCTGATTCCATGTTAGCAGAGTGGGGATTCGAACTGTGGACTATCGAATCTCGTCCGAGGAACCTCTCTTCATTGGAATGATACTAGTTTCTTATTATCACTTATTTGTACTTGAGGTGAAAGAAAGGTGAATCACGATACGAATTAGGTTTCCTTTACTTTACTGCTTTTCTTTATTCCAGTTCCACGCTTAATCTTATTACACTGCTACTATTGCATTATCTACGCTAAAACTTATATGGTTCCTGAAAATTGTAAGTCGCCACTTTGCTTCACACTTACGCACAGAGCTTTGCACCACACTCAATGTAACTCCTCTATTATCCCTCTCTCTCCCCTCACTAAAACTCCTTGCCAGCTACTATCCACTAACGAGAAGGCTGAAGTTAACGTGGCATTACAACCACGCTATAGCTCATTATCACCATTCACTGTTCCCACTATCCTGGCACTATTTTCATATTCACTATGAACACCAAGTTGTTTTCGAAAATTGTTAAGTCCTTTCCTACTACGTACACTGACTGGTTCTGCTTCGACATCGCTTTTGCTGAGAACACAAACAGCTTTTATGAGGTGACCAATAGCACTAGAGTTAATTTTTTATGGCTTCCTGTTTTGGGTAATCGCGGTGCATAACTGCAGACACTTTTCAATCGTTCACAACCAACGAAATGTTTCCTCCATTTATTTTCAAGCTCTGCCTTGTAATGATCACGTGGATCTATACTAGTCTATTGCCCGACTCACACACTGGCAATTCAAGGCTGCACACATTTTAATGGCTGGTTTTGATGTTCATCAGCATCAGTCGCGATCCGAGGGCAGAAAAAAAAAATTGTCAGTGGCTCGATCACACACTTGCGATTCAAGGCCGCGCACTTCATATCTGCCCAGTTACAATGCCATTATGATGCAAGTATGACCAAATCCCCATGGATCGTGACCGCGTTGCCGAGTTTGGCGACATGCACCAAGTGATGGCGGATGTTTTAAATGTAAGGAGTCTGTCGCAACTGCGAGTTACAATATGCCAATCTAATTATGACAAATGGCGACGCCTTTGCGTCTGTGTTGCGTCATGCGCAATGACGTAGCGACAAATGACACTTGTGACTCTATTGTGTATGTATTGGGTGGTGTTGCACATCCGCCATCACTTGCCGCTTGTCGCCAAACTCGGCGATATGGTCACAATTCATGGCGATTGCATCATAATGAGCTAACTTTTGACTGTTACAAGCGCACGGTCTTGAATCGACTATGTGGAAGTCCGGCATAAGTCTGTAACAGTCCAGATATGGATATTGAACAGGATTTTCCGTCACATTTTTAGGACAGAGGAGAAAAGCATATCATACAAGCTTCCTAATAAATGTGCTCTACTTACAGTAAAACTTTCCAGAGCGGGGAAGTTAAAAGAAAAGATCACGGTTTCGGAGGCTTTTGTGGTCAATAACAGCTGAAATTTCTTGGTGCTGTGACCAGAGAAGTTTTTAAGTTGGTCTGCATCGACACTTATTTGTGGTTAGAAGCTCGAGATAGTAGAATGTCAGGCAACAAACATGGGTTCTTACTTCTGCATCTCTCTCTCTCTCTCTCCTCTAACAACCGTGACTAAAAGCCAACAAAAAGCTGTGGTTGACGCTACAGAAGAGCTAACTGTTAAGGACATATCACCTGAGAATGGAGGCAAAATTACGTAAGGAACCGTTAACCAAACTTTCCTTAAAAA
>NC_061108.1:50842190-50857190 GCF_015104395.2 Macrobrachium nipponense
AAATAAAAACTTAATAAAAATATTAAATAATTTGCAGTGATTAACACTGCCAATTCAATCAGATCTGTAATGCAAAGTCATAAAGATTAGTCATTTTTCTAAGTTTGTACTCACTTTCAGCGACAGGGAATCCCGATTCCCAACGTGTTCCAATGTGTCTTCAGACTGGATTCTCAGTAAAGAATGCTTGATTTTCCATTAGAACCTTCGCATTTAACGTTTTCGGTCACACATTTGCGCGCAAGACGCCTAAAAGTCGACTCGCACTGGACCAAACGTTTTTTTGCCTTCTGATCCCGCTATGATGGAAACCTCCATTCTTGGACACGTGTCACCCCCTATTTAATATATATAATGTATATATGTGTGTACACACACACACACACACACACACACACACATATATATATATATATATATATATATATATATATATATATATATATATATATACATAGATATTTTCTTAAATCAGGGGAGGCTAAGCCAAAACAATCTCGCAGCAGGATGCATGGATAGGAAGAACAGTCAGCTAATAAATAGTCAATGATGAGCTGACTGTTCTTCCTATCCATGTTCCTGCTATATATATATATATATATATATATATATATATATATATATATATATATATATATATATATACTCGTATATGTTTTAGAGGTAACATACTAAGGTAGTAATGGAGGAATGGCATGTGGATTCTAAGTCTTGCTTGGAATTCATGTCCTCAGGAACACTAAGGTTGCTTTCGCTTAGGAGTAATGGATGGGAAAAGAAGAAGGATATTAATGTTTCAGTTCAACGTTATCACTTAGGTTTCACACTTTTTCGCCCAAGAAAGCTGCACCAGAATCTCGCTTTTGCTATAGTCTAGTTCTCAACCTGGGGTCGTTTGGGGTTTCTCAGTGGGCCATACAGAGTCCGGGAGAATAAGATTTACTTTCATATATTTGGATTAGCCAGTTGGACTTTTGCCAGTTTGGTGAGTGCAAATTGTTAAACTTACAGTTGCAAAACAATTCCAACCCTCCCACTAAGTGAATGAGAAGTAGGTTTTGTTATTTGTGTGATGTTCACTAGTTCTGTTCAGTTTGCAATGTTCTGGCATTTGTAGAGCCTAGGTGAAATTTTTCAAGGTTTTTGCTCATGGCATTTTTAATAAACCCTGATATCCCTATCAATTCATTTTATCTTAACTTTTCACAAGGTTCGCCAGTTCAAAATTTGTCATAGGGGTTACAGTGATATCCTGGAGTCTCTGGGTTCATAGGATGAAAAAGGCTTAGAACCTCTGGTCTAGTGGTGGCGAGAGTGCACTGATGTCTATGGGAGTTTCCCCCAGCTTTGAGAGAGAACGACGAATTCGCCTTATGCTCTCTCTTTCACCTGAGTCTCTCTCTTGTCAGCACAATTAGAAGTTCATGACATCACAAACACGTCATACTTTGAGTGATGACACCGTTTTGTCATTCAGTATACATATTCTTAATTCATTCAGGTATATTCATCATACATACTACACTCGTGTATCCCAAGTCACCTTTGATCCAATCTGCTGACGCGCCGTGGTTGGTTTACCCTGAAGATTGCGGACATCACTCTATCGGGGGAGTGATGTCAACTAAGCGTTTCTCTAATCGCTGCTATTGACTCAGCGTTTCTTAAATCACTGCCATTTAAACTCAGCGTTTCTTAAATCACTGTCATTAACCAACTGAGCACTCGTCGCAAGATCCCTTTTACAGGCTCGAATATCTGCAAGGTATCCCTCTAATTAATGGAAATGTCGTTCACATGACTTTCTAGTCCCTGCCAAGCGTCGTAGAAAAACATGCACTGTCGATACACAGGATCCCTGTTACACACACACACACACACACACACACATATATATATATATATATATATATATATATATATATATATATATATATATATATATATATACACGTGTGTGTGTAGTTTAAAATGTTTTAATCAAACACTTCCTACATCACAATGAGATGCATAAGTGGCGAGGGAAAAAGAGTATTAGATGTTATCTTTAGGTTGAAACCCCATTTAAAAAGTAAATCTACACATTCCTCAGTTAATTCTGCGAGGGGGTTTGCTACTACTGAGAAATTTGATACAGCCTTCGATAATAAAGTCATCTCCAAGTATTGTTAGACACCATTAACTGTGGTACGTTTAAAGAAATTCACAGTCACTGTTTTTTTTTTTTTTTTTTTATCTCAGACAACTTGAAACCATCTTTTGAGACAACATATCCCACATTTAAAGAGCTTACTTTCACATTGGACTGTTTCTCAACCTCCGTAAAAACAACACTAGCTTTAAAAATACTACTCCAAAGCAAATCCAAAAGTAAAGTATTTATGATGACCTAGCACTGACAAGTACACAAGAAATGACACAACCTCTTTACGTTCGATCCTTCCTTGATACAACTATAAAAATGATAAGGACTCTTCACCCTTTTTAATTACACCTATTTCTAACATCTTCATACCTACTTGACTAGTTTGCAAATTGCTCTCTCATGAATATTTGGGATGTCCGGGGATAGACCATAGAAGGTATGTACATACTATATACCTGGAGTTGCGATCTCTATACCAGTACTATCTAGTTCGGTGATCTTCCACCAGGGCAGCGTTGCAAAGCCTTGCAGTCATTTTTAAAGGTCTACTAACCCACAAATTGAACAGGGATTAGCGCGATTGTGAATGTTTTTTATTGTTAATGTTAATGAGTAAGTGTTAGCAAATTTTTAGGGTTTAGTGAGTAAGTGTTTATTGAATGTTTATGAGTAAATGTTTAGTTTCGGGTTTAGTGAATGTTTACTTAATGTTTAGTGTTTTGTGAATGTTATTGAATTTTTATTATGTAAGCATTCAGTGAATGTTTAGTTAGTCTTTAGGGTTTAATTGAATGTTTTGTGAATATCTAGTGTGTAAGTAATCAATGAATGTTTAGTGAATGTCTTGAGAATGTTAATGTATAGTGAATGTTTAGTGTAAGTATTCAGTGAGTGTTTAGGGTTGAATGAAAATGTTTTGTGAATGTTAGTGTTAAACAAATGTTTAGTGCATAAGCATTCAGTGAATGTTTAGTGAGTGTTTAGAGTTTAGTGAATGTTTAGTGTGCTAAGTGCTTAGTGAGTTTTTGTTTGTTTGTATGGTGTTTCTACGTTGCATGGAACCAGTTGTTATTCAGCAACGGGACCAACAGCTTTACGTGACTTCCGAACTACGTCGAGAGTGAACTTCTATCACCAGATTTAAATACACATCTCTCACCCATCAATGGAATGCCCGAGAATCGAACTCGCAGCCAGGGAGGTAGCAGGCCAAGACCATACCGATCTCGCCACTGAGGCGCACAAGTGTTTATTGAGTCTTTAGGGTTTAGTACATGGTAGTGTTTAGTGAATGAATGTTTAGTGTGTATGTTTAGTGAGTGTTTAGAGTTTAGTGAAAATGTTTTGTTAATGTTAATCTTTAAAAAACTTTTAGTTTAATTTAGTGAGTGTTTAGGGTTTAGTGAATGTTAAGTAAGTATTCAGTGAATGTTTATATTGAGTGTTTAGTAAATGTCTTGAGATTGTTGCTGTTTAGTGAATGTTAAGTATGTGTTTATTTTTGTGTTTAGTGAGTAATGAGTGGTTGTTCATTCACTGTTTCATGAGTATTTAGAGGTTTAATGAACATTTAGTGTTTAGTGAGTATTTAGCATTTAATGAGTTTTTAGGGTTTAGAGATTGCTTAGTGTATAGTGAATGCTTAGTGGGTGTTTACAGTATAGTGAGTACTTAGTGGATGTTTAGTGTATAGTCAGTGCTTAGTGAATGTTTAGTGATTGTTTTGTGTTTAATGAATGCTTAGGATTAAGTGAGTATTCAGTGAATGTTTACTGAGTGTTTGAGGTATAGTGAGTATATTAAGTGCTTAGTTTTTTAACTGTGTTTATTGAGTGTTTAGTATAAAGCGAGTGCCTAGTGATTGTTGACTATTCAGAGAGTGTTTAGTGTTATTAAGTGTGAGTGTATGTTAAGTGTAAGTGTGTTTAGTGAGTGTGATTGCATAGCAACTGTGAGTGTTTAGTAAGTGAAAGTGTATTGTGAATGTTAGTGTTTAGTAACTGTACATTACTATCTAGTTAGTGCTTAGTGACTGTATACTAAGAAAGTCCTGTAATTTACAGGAACCATTATATGCTAGACACTGCTTAGATCCAGGAGCAGAAGATTAGGCTTTGACCATAATGGTTGGAACGCTTAGGCCAACCTGTTTTTGTAAAGTAATTTTTCTCTGTGAAATTGTGTCCACTAATAATAATAATATCATAATGATAATTAATATCAATAATAATACCAGCAACAATATATACTAATATACCAATAGTAAAAATAATATTAATATTAATAATATAAGATAACATTAAAAGTAAACAAATAAAAATAATAGTAGTAATAAAAACAATAAAAGTAATAAAGTATAGTACCATGAGCTGAACCGAAACCTTTCAATATGGCCGCTCGAGGTCACACGTTAGGCAGGGAGATCGCCACTCCAGTGATAGACGCTCTATGGGATGGACAGATAACTAAACGTTAATAGGTGTGAGAGTTTGTTCGCACTTCCAAGTTAGAACCTGATTCACTTCACCAACAATTGTTATTCTCTAATGAAAACCCTCAATGTCCACCAAATGTATAGGCTTATCAAAAATAAAAATTCTATCTTAATTGACTGAAAACTTATATTACAAGCTGATTGTTATTAACAACTGTATAAAATACTTCAGTGGTTTATAAACTATGAACTTGACGTGTTTCATTCAGAAGGAATAACTTTATCAAAAGGATTATTTCTGATCTTGGAAGGACCTTTTGGACTGATGAAGGAAATGGAATATTCGGTTTAAGAACTTGCGTTTCACTCATGATTATTTGAGAAACTGTGTAATAACTGACTGCACCATTGGTTTCTGAAACAGATCAGACACTCATGGACTCACCAACATAAGCAACATCTTCCGGAACAGCTACTTCTGAATATTAACATTCTTCAAGCGAGTATGAATACTTAGAAACAAATGGACATTTAAATTCCGGTTTTTCTTGGTAACTTAGCAATGTCGTTAAAAGACACCGATGGATATCCCGATGCAACTTGATATACATCAATAACAATGAAACTCCCTATAATAGTATTCATGCAACTGTACCCAGAATTGTTACTTTATTGTAAATAACCAATACTAGCTAACCGTAATTCAGTCTTTTCGAAAGGAAATTCATTAAAAAATAATGTTCCAAGGATTTCTACTGTCCAGGAAAGGTTTAAAACAAACGCAATGCATATTAATTTCCTTACAAAAATACAAATACTTTTCTTGAATATTCTGGTATATAAATGGAATATTAATAATAATAACATCTAAGTATGAAAAACTATTTTCACATACTTCCATTTCAGGACATTCATTACTGTGATCATGTAGTGCTAAGAATCAAGTTTCTATCATCAAATGTGGATCAGTCAAGATAGGTTTACCTTCAGGAAACTCTGTTACGTTATACTGAGTTGTTCTTATTCGCCTGAGAAACTGGTAATATCTTGCTACTAAAGTGTAAGGTACTTTGATGAACGTTCTCGTTAAAATTCTGAAAACTCCTCTAATGCTGAAAATAAAAAGTAAATGCACTAGGTTAATATGAAAATTCTTGTCACCACTCTCATATTGCTATGTTATTATGGTAATTACCTCAAGTGCTTCTTATTGTATTGCTAGAGTTATTACTTGTCTGCATGTTAGGCACGCATTTATGGTTGCAAAAACTATATAGTTATGAACTCTGCAATTCGATTTGTAATAACTTACCACAATTTTAATACTAAATATTCTGATTATTAAAATAAAGTACATTAAATTGATAAGTATTACCATAGACGCACCTGCTGGTTTAATACATGAAGGGTCGAAGCTAGATAAAAGAGTGGGGTCTGATTCTTCCACTTTAGAACAATGTTTTCTAACCTCATCGGCGATTATTTCCATAAGAATCCATATATAGTTAAGCAAAAAAACATCTAATTAAAATATCAAACAATAAAGCTGTCAATATACCAAGTTGAAACAGTCAGCACATTTTCAAATTGTAAATGCGATACCTTGTGCCCAGCATGAATTCACTAATTTCATTTGCCATTTATATATCTAATCTGTAATTAAAGCAGGAACATCTATCAGTGAATAAATCTTTCTGTCTATTAACCAAAAAGTGCTAAGTAATGTTAAAACCTCATCTATATCCAACTCCTTCCGTAAGAAACATCTAATACTAGTCTAAAAATCTCCCCGTGTTATCAGACCGAAATTTATGTTCTTGTCCAGGTACTGAAATCCCTTTACATAACCTAAAGCAGAATATGCCTGTCGTGACCATATACCCCGTTTTGTTTTTTATTCAGTTGGCCCTATGCCAGCATGGGCTCTTGTTCATAGAGCAGCCCGTATATGTATCCGGGTCTGGAATTCCTCAAAGCTAAAAGATTTTCTCCTGATGTTAATTGTGAGTTTATCCCTCGTATAAGTTGACCCTATAGTTGAACGTGTATTTTCAACAGTGATAAACAGTCCCTACTACTATCGGCATCACTGACCGTTGCCCTTTTCCTAACTCTTGTTCCTTACTTGTCAGGTGGCTTGGTGAAATTACCGTTATACGGCGGATAAAAGCATCAAATTTGGCATCTGACTTCCTTGAGGACTATCAAATAATTTTAGAGTAGGAGCCTTCCAGAATTTTTTAAGAGAGACAAAAGAGATCAAATTTCAAGATGGCTGATATTTATTTAAAGAAAAACACTTTTCAGGTCATATGAGTAAGACAATGACAATGTCTTTTCCTAAATTTGTAGCTTGGCTCACTAGAACCTTAATTTGGACATTAGGATAGTAGCAATGCATATATTTTGCACACTATAGAGTGTCTGACTTGCAAGGTGGGGGCAAGGAGGTGCTGCCCCTACCTCTCCCAATTTTCTTTTACTCTCTACAAACTTGAATATAATATTAACCTACAAATCAAACAAACTGAACCAAATTAAACAAATTGTGCTTAAACACAATTATCCATACCAGACAAAAAATTGTGAAAAGGTTGGAAGGCATCAGTAGTATTATTGTGTAGTACATTTGCACTTGCAGAGAGGGTCGCAAACCAGGTTCACCCATGACCATGATAACTTTGTCCAAGCAAAGTCCTGCGGTGAAGGAACCAATAACTTATCTTTAGTGCTGCTGGTCCAGATTCCTGCCTGGTAAACAGCTCGTTGGACATGCTGCAGAAGTGCATCTTTGGTCGGTGGCAGTTTTTCCACAGGACAAAAGAGAAGATAGAAAAGTCCCTCAGAGTGGCACAGTTTAATGCACAATCAATTCGGAACAAAGTAGATCTCTTCAAAGCATTGGTAGCAAGTGAGGAATTAGATATAATAGGTATCACAGAAACATAGATATAAGAGGCAACAAGAGACTCCAAATTTGCAGATGACACCAAACTAGATGCAAATGCAGCAGACCCAGACACAGTGGGAAGTTTAAGAAATGACCTAATGAGAATAGGAAAGGGGTAAAAAAATGGCAAATTCCTTTTAACATGGATAAGTGTAAAGTGTTGCAAATAGGAACAAACAACCCTCATGCCAGCTACATGCTGCTTGGGAATAACATATATAGTGTAGAACAAGAGGAGGACCTTGGAGTCATTATTACAAAGGACTTAAAATGCACAAAACAGTACATAAAAACTGAAAAGAAGGCACAGAAACTAGTTGGATACATAAAGAAGCAGTTCAAATACAGAGACAAAAAAATGGTGCTGCAGCTCTACACATCAATAGTTAGACCTCATCTTCAATAAGCAGTACAGTTTTGGTCACCAAAACTAAGAAAAAACATAGATTAGAAGGGGTACAAGCAAGACCACAAAGTTAATTCCATCCATCGGGCAAATAGGTTACCAAAGACGACTAGAGAGCTTGAACATGTATGGCTTAGAAACACAACGATTGCGTGGACAACTAATAGAAACATTTAAAATACTGAAAGGCATAACAAAAGTAGACAGTAACCTATTTACATTAAACGAAAACCAGTCAAGAAATAATGGATGGAAACTAGAACTGAAGAGATACAATGCATCCCATTGTGAGAACTTCTTTACATACAAGATGTGTGACACGTGGAATAAACTGCCACCAGAGGTTGTAAACAGCAACAGTGTAGAAGAGTAAAAGAAAGCTAGACAAAACCATTAGGACACTGTGAATGATCAGTAAAACCTGCTCCTACAGATAAGTGAGCACACAATGTCTCCTCGGATGGACTAACAAGTCTTTGAGGCATCCTAATCATTGTAACTCCTTGTAACTCTTTAGCATGTCATTTTTCCAAACTGTGGCTGACTCTGCATCTTTTGAGCTATCATTCAGCATGAAAGCCTCCTTCTGGAGGTTGTGCAGTGTCAAGAGAGTTATTTGGTGGGCATGCCTGGATCTAGTTAGATCAGCTGCTTTTAGGTATGAGTCTGCTGTGCCAGACGATGCTACTTCTACTTCATCACTGTGAGTGTCTGGCCATTTCCATTGTACAAACGTAGCTCAGGAAAACAAAGGTTGGTCAAATGTGGTGACTGGGATTTGTCCTGGATTCAGAAATTTAACAGCTTGTGTCACGACATCCATACCATGTTTGATCATAGCAGGAGTGGTCGACTTCTGCTGGAGGTTGTTGAGAGGCATGACATAAAGCCTATGTAATTGCATCATCATTTGTGAGTTCTGTCTCTAGAAATGGCAGTGCATACTCTAACCAATTATGTTCTTCTGTTCTTTCCTTATCTATGCAACTCTTGACTGGTAGTACATCACACTGTGGCACATCTACAGCAGTGCTCTTTAAAGCCACAGCAGGTACACGGGCATAGCACTCAGGATTTAATTTAGAAAATTAGGCATCTTTACAGGACAAACATTTACATTGAATTATTGGTGCTGAGATCGCTCTCTGCACAGCATTGTTAAACACAAACATTCTATTGGTGTCCTGTCCGAGATCCGCCATCATTCTCAAAGACTGCCTCCATATTTCAAATACTTAAATGTTGATTATGGTAATCAAAATTGGGTTCATGTTTTCAGTTGCATAACAATCAATCAATTAAAAACATTTCTCAACCTCTTTCACAATGCTTATGCTCCCTCAGGTAGATGAATATAGTTTTATCTTATTATGAATATTAAAAATAGTGAAATTCCGCATTAGTAGCATAAAAATAAAAACAAAAAATTCAAATAAAAGTTTTTGAAAGATCGTCTCTCCAAATTTGGTGCTTTTATCCGCCCTGTAACTGTCATCTCAAAATCTGACATTAAGCAACTATACCATGTGCTGATTTGCTAACTATATCAATACACTCTACCTGAATGTAGAATTGCTAACTATATCAATACACTACCTTAACATAGATTTACTAACTATATCAGCACACTCTACCTGAAAGTAGCTTTGCTAACTATATGAATACAGTCTACCTGAACGTGGATTTGCTAACTATATCAATACACTCTATCTGAACGTGGATTTGCTAACTATATCAATACACTCTATCTGAACGTTGATTTGCTAACTATATCAATACACTCTACCTGAACGTAGATTTGCTCACTATATCATACATTCTACCTGAACGTAGATTTGCTAACTATATCAATACACTCTACCTGAACGTAGATTTGCTAACTAAATATATCATTTCAAACTCTATCTGAACGTAGGATTTGTTTTAACTATATCAAAAAATACACTCTTACCCCTGAACGTAGATTTGTTAACTATATCAGTACACTCTACCTGAACGTAGATTTGTTAACTATATCAATACATTCTTCCTGAACGTAGATTTGCTAACTATATCAGTACACTCTACCTGAACATAGATTTGCTAACTATATCAATACATTCTACCTGAACGTAGATTTGCTAACTACATAAATGCACTCTATCTGAACGTAGTCTCATATAAACCCACATGGAGGAAAAACACCTAACGCAAAAGCATTTCAAACTAAAATAAAACTCCAGGAGATAAAAACTATACAATTGTTGCTCTTACAAAGACACAATTGAAAGCAAATACGTAATATATAAATGCAATGAAAATAGATGTTAAGGTGAGCATTGTAGAGAAGTATGAACAATAACACCCTTCTACTTATATAAGGATTATAATGCGTTGAAGGACAAGAGTCGCCATTATCGATATTGTTGTCTGGTCAGCGAGACTTCAAAAATCTTGCGTCGGTTAAGTGGACACAAAATCAGCAAAAGCTTTTGTCTGCGTCGTACAGCGAAGGTCGATACAAACATCGTGACGTTTCATCCCTTTCCTCTACATGGAAGAAGTGTCCGAGACGCCTCGTCGTTGGGATAGATCTTGTAACAGAAGAAAACGGGGCATGATTCGTGTTGCCATCATCACATGGCGCGTTGCGTAGCCGGCAGGGAGTAGCCAAGTTAACCATTGCTGGCAGTTGGAGAGATTGTGCGCATAAACGCCGCGAAAAGGATGCAGCTGGATCACACAATGTACAGAAATATGCGCCTTTTCTGAAATTATCAATTCTGTACACCATCAGTTTCTCTCTCTCTCTCTCTCTCTCTCTCTCTCTCTCTCTCGTTGGCGTTGGGTGGACTCTAGCTGCCATCAAATGTATCATGATGAATTTGGTATTCAGATCTTGAAATAAACATATTCTTCGCATCTTCATAAATTTTATTATAAAAAAAAATAAATGTATGGGGTGCCCCTTCTCTCAGGCAGGGTTTCCCCATAAATAATAATCAATCACCCGCATTTCCATTCTCACACACTTTTTCAGACAAATTCCACGCACGCCGGTAACGAATTGTCGTTTTTCCCAACTGCTCCTAAGGACTAACTTGACTAAAATAGTAATTATGATCTCATTATAAAGTTAATTATAAATAAATGTTTTGGGGCAATACCTAATAAGTGGAGCAACCGTGTTCTAGATTTCAGTTTGTTGTGGACATATCACGAGGGCGGTATGTGGAAAACACTCAGAAATATTTAACAACGTCCTTAGATTCCATAAGCTTTAGTAACAACGCAAGCGTCGACGTCGTTTCCGAAAAAAAAAACATTTATGGAAATGATTATCCATATCTTTCATAATAATGTCCCTATCCTAGTTATTAATATCCATTACACACACACATGCATACACACACACACAAACACACACACATATATATTTATACATATATATATATGATATATGTGTGTGTGTGTGTGTTACATATATATATATATATATATATATAGATACTATATTAATTATTGACTGGTAAAAATGTTCGTAACAACAGAATTCCATCTAATAAAAGGAGCCCATAAAAACACCAAAATGTAGAGAGAAAAGTACTATATTTCAGAGACTGCTGTCTCTCTCTTCAGGTATATGAATGAGAAAAGTTTACAGAAAAGGTGGTATTTATACCAAGAGATTCGTCCACAAGTAAGCCAATTTAGGTCACCCCCGCTGATAATCTTCCTTTAATCTTCTTAAGCGTTGGTTGAATGAACACTGCGTCGACGATATCTGATATCCAATTCCCTATATATATATATATGTGTGTGTGTGTGTGTGTATATTTGTGTGTATGTTTGTGTGTGTGATGAATAAATTAATAACTAGGATAGGACATTATTATGAAAGATACGCATAATCATTTACATAAATCTATAATGTGAAATTTAAGTGGAAAGTGGAAGATAATGCTGTAAAAAATAGTTGAACATAGTTAGCTATGCATTGTAAAGAAAATTTGTGAAGATCCGAAGGCAACTTTTTTTTTTTTTCGGAAACAATCTGATGCCGAAGTAGATCTAACTGAGGGACAATGATGGTCTGTTGGTGTGGTCGCTTTTGGCCAGAGACCTCTTAATGTGCTTGACGACGTCAACGCTTGCGTTGTTACTAAAACTGATGGAATCTAAGGACATTGTTAAATATTTCTGAGTGTTTTCCACATACCGCCCTCGTGATATGTCCACAACAAACTGAAATCTAGAACACGGTTGCTCCACTTATTAGGTATTGCCCCAAAACATTTATTTATAATTAACTTTATAATGAGATCATCATTACTATTTTATTTCTAATCATGTTCAAGTGACATCTGTATCGTTTTCATGTTAACTTTGTGGTCAAGCTAGTCCTTAGGGGCAGTTGGGAAAAACCACAGTACGTTACCGGCGTGCGTGGAATTAGTCTGAAAAAGTGTGTGGGAATGGAAACGCGGGAGATTGATTATATATATATTTATATATATATATATATATATATATATATATATATATATATATATATATATATATATATATATCACCATCATCAGCCGTTACTAGTCCACTGCAGGACAAAGGTCTCAGACATGTCCTTCCACCCCCTTCTGTTTATTGTCTACCTACGCCATTGTATACCCCAAATTTTCTTAGCTCGTCAGTCCATCATCTTTTCCTTCCCCTGCTTCATTTGCAATCTCTGGGGACCCATTCTGTTATTTTTTTCATCTATTTTATCTGACAATCTCATTATGTGTCTTGTCCATGATCATTTCTTTTTTTTTTACTTGTTGTTAGAATATCCTCTACTTTAGTTTGCTCTCGTATCCATGTTGCTCTTTTTCTGTCTCTTAGTGTTATTCCCATCATTAAATACTTTTCTTTTTAGAGAAAGTGGAATGATACGTTTCATAATTAAATACTTTTCTTTTTAGAGAAAGTGGAATGTTACGTTTCATGATCTCATTTTGTTTACCAAAAGCTCTCCATCCCATGCTTATCCTTCTTTAAATTTCGGTCTCATGTCCTAGGGAACACTTACTGTCTGTCCTAAATACGTACATTCATTAACAATCTCTAGAGGTTTGTCCGTAACTCTTATTTGTTATTTCTCTGCATTTTCATTGAACATTATCTCCAGAGATTTATAGCAGCCCCTGCAGTGGGACATATCTGCCCGCCACCTTGGGCAGTTGTTCCACTGCCACTTGGGGGTTGCAGTCTGGGGGTGCCCAGTCTGGGGGCCGAGACGGGGTAGTTGTATTCCTATCTGGGCCTGTGTCATTTTTTTCATCACCACGCTGGCCACTGCAGATGGGTGATAGTGGGAGACTTTGTTCTGATCGTTCACACCAAACCAACTGAGTATGGGTGGTCCTGACTAGTACAGCTTTGCTGATCATGGCAATACACAAGGCCAATATTACTGAAAAAGGCCAATATTACTGAAAAAGGAGGAATTTACATAAACTCTGGACTTTAGTTTCAAATGAACTCTACTTACATTAAGTTACAGTAGATCCAGGAATTTATGAGGTGGTTGTTTGTTGAGCCACCAGAAACACGGGGCTGGGAAATGAACCAGACACGGAGATGAGAATTTACGCAAAACGGCTTATTTCTATGCAAGCCTTATCCCAAAGGGTTCCCAATTTCCCCCTCAGTCAGGCACGGTGTTTGTCTGCAAAGAGATTGCATTCTAGCATCAGTACTAAGGCAATGAACATGTGGGAACATTACACACTACTTGCTCTTAACATAAAATATTATAACCTACTCAAGGGGCATGAAATGACAGGGAGTTTACACAGAAAGGACTGTTACGTTGCTTGAATTAACTAGGGATGTTTGCTAGCATCACAAGCATTGAACCCAAATTAGGGGAGTGAGAAGCTGAACAAAGAAGGTGGAAAGTTGCTTTGGAAGAATGGAAATGAAATACAGACAAGAGGCAAAACGATTCCCTGACTGCACTAGAAATTACATCTCACAGTACCTGGAAATCCTGGGTTTGGTAGTCTTCTTATCTGCTGATATTTCTGTGCACTATGGAGGTATAAGAACACTTGTGGGATCCCCATGGTGGGGAAGGGGAGCAGAAGGGGTGAAGTTGAGTCTGCAGGGCTTGAGAAAGTCTGAGGATAGTTCTGAGGCAGAGCGGCTGGAGCCTTGTCTTTTAAAATCTCGCCTGGGTAGTCTCCACCCTCATCCAGGTCCCCCTGTGGAGAGTAAAACCAGAGCAGCCAATGGGAGCAAAGAGGTTTTTAGAGAGAATGGAGGCTTCCAGTTCACAGGGGCAACTTGCATATAGGTAAGGATGAATGAATCTGGTTATAAAGAGGTCTTATCTTTCCTTGGTTCTGGCTTAAAATCCTGAAATATATATATATATATATATATATATATATATATATATATATAGTAAGTTTGTAAGTTTGCATCTAGATCACAAGGAACAACGGCTTGACAGTAATGACATACACAGGGTCACGAACTTCCATGTCAAAAATAGCAAAGAAACAATAAGAATGAACATGTGACAAATCTGAAGCCCGCGAAACCCCCGGCAGCTGTGAACACAATGGGAAAAGGTAGGCTGTCTGTCCTGAGGCACCTGTGAACATAAAGGCCTAGATTTAGGATTTTGTTTTTTCTCGGACGAATCAGAACAGCAAAAGAGCGACAAGCGCCAATACTCTATATATGAAAGTGTAGGTTCATACACATATCAAAACAAATGTGCATCTAGCAAAAATAAAGCATTTGGAGAGTGAATTATGATCAAATAATACTAATTTTCAATGCCTAAAGTTCTGGAAATCATGTAAATACTAAGTTTTATAAGTTTTTGCCGTAACTGCCTTCCTGAAATAACTAGGTTTTCTCGGTTTAAACAATAATCTAAGGACATAAAATGTAAATTTTCAACACTGCAATTATAGCCATGGCTTTATTATACCTTGATTAAAAAGTTATAATAAAGTTATTTCTCTCTTAGAGGACATTTTCCTGCTTGCCAGGTGAACTTCCATCTTCATAAGGGTTTCCTTCTCTTT
>NC_061108.1:50862190-50877190 GCF_015104395.2 Macrobrachium nipponense
TTTTAATTATGGGTAGAATTTTGTGGTAGCAGTGACTTTGTCTTGTCGTCTTTTATCCAACCATAGTTAGAGGCGTCTTGTTTTGGTGGATGAAACTGAGGTGCATTATTCCAATGTACATCTGCTGGTGACCACGTTTCACATTCTCAACAAATGCCTCCGTAGTTAGTAGGAGGTAGCGTGACTAATGGAGGTGTATTTATTGCTCCACTTTTGCCAACCTTTTCCGTCCAAATTTTTACTCTAGGTTCTGACATGGATTTAGCTATGAACTTTGTGGCCTGTTCTAATACATCTGCCCGTCCAGCTTCAACATTTCCAATAAGCTCAAGAAGTGAAGCTCTGCGTTTCAAAACATTAAACATTTTTTCCTTATTCCATAACACCAGCAGCTGTATCACAACCGGTCTATGCATGACCTGCTAGCTTTGTAGGAATAATATATTGGTGTTCCTGCACAGTTGCTTTGATATCAATAACATTTCTTCCCTTGATTGGTGATTCCATTACCACTGATGTCTGTAGTCTTTGCTAAAGACAGTGATATAGTAAAATGACATACACGTCCGTGTCGTCATTAAGGGTAATCACTGGCTTCATGTGAGTAACTGCAATATGCTGCACAATTATGTTATCTGCTTTCTCATGGCTGGTTGCAAGGTCAGTTCATGTTCTGCAACCACCTATCCCAATTACTGTTCTTAGATTGACAGATATTAGTATCCTGAAGGAGACCTTTGCAAATTATTTCAGTCAATTGTTTCTTATTCTGTGTTGCAGTTAGAGCAAGATTTTGTGAAGGCAAAGGAGATGTGGGACTCAGCTGAAAAACTCTGATGCCTTCTTTTCTTCTTGAGATCCTTGTAAAATCCTTGGTGCTAAAATCATATCTATCAAAAACCAAGTAGACATCCACTGTTTTTAGTTTGATTCTAATCAGATCTATAAATTTATTCACAAATTCCTGGACAGTGGCCTGCTGAGATGAACTGAATGATGGCCGGTGAGAAATCCACAAAAGTGCTGAGCCATCAATTACCATGCAAACAGTATCTATTGCAACATGTCTAGCTGAAAGTTCTACACAAGTCTGATTCTTTGAGATTGATTTTGACTTGGATATCTGCAGATTCCCTGAATCAGTGAAAAGAGTTCACGTGGCATAACTTCTTCTACATCTAGGTCTCTTGAGCTTGCTTGAAGTCCTATAATTCTAGAGTAAATTAAGTTTGTATCATAAACATGACAACCATCCACATTAATAGATTTTTTTGTGACAGCCATAGTTTCTATTTTCTTTGGTTCGGTGACATGGAATCCTTGAGGTAGTTTTCTCTCTAATTCTCCCAGTTGTCTGATACCAGTTTCAACTGCTAGGCGAGGATGCATATTCTCTTATATTTGATATGTCTTCAACTATCTTGCCACATACATTAAATCTTAGTGCCCAGGTTTTCAGTGTTTCAGGTCTCAGTGTATTTCCAATTATCCCACCTGACCAAACCTCATGAAGGTAGTTTCAATAAACATATCACTCCATATACCATTCCAAACACCTTGTTTGTACCTCATGAAAAGTAAACCTTTCATGAAGTGTGTAAGGATATCTTCAGGTAAGGATGGCGTGTTTCTCAGGTCATATAGTCCATACCTTGATCATTTACATTCCTGGAAGCATAGAAGTACAGTAACATAAGTTCAATGGCATACAGGTGAAGAAGCCACACACCTCGTTCAGCCTTCACACAAATATCATCATTATCCATACTGGTCTTATCTGACTGCCAACCAACAGCTTAGCAGCGCAACTTCTTGTTGCCAGGTCTTTCAACACAGTCAGGTCATCATAAGAACTTACATCTTCTTGGTTGACAATATCTCTCACAGCTCTTCAGTTACTAAACGTAGCATGCCCTTCATAAATTACGAAACTCATCAAGGGGGTTGGAGGGGGTATAGTGAAGTCTTATGAGTTACAAAACATATTCAGATTTTTCCTGTTTCTTTGTAGAAGGACAAAAGAGAGAGAGTAAAGATTCTGAAATAGAATTTCATTATATTTTAGTAATACCGACAAATGGTATTCAATTCTTTTATAATTACATGTTTATCAAATATCACAAACTCAACCCTTGTTTTTATACGTGAATATTTTCTGCTATAAGTATTACATGACATAGAATATGACAAACTCATCCCTTTTCTGGACTTAAAAAAATATTACAAATCAAATCAATCTTCTTTTAATTTTATGCATAGTCTACTTTGTGTATTATGATAGACTCAAAGAAAAATACCGCAGACACACTCTCTCTCTCTCTCTCTCTCTCTCTCGCTCTCTCTCTCTCTCTCTCTCCTCTCTCTCTTCTCTCTCTCTCTCTGATATATATATATATATATATATATATATATATATATATATATATATATATATATCTGATAAGTTATGAAGTTATGTTTGTATATATATATATATATATATATATATATATATATATATATATATACATATATATATATATATATATATATATATATATATAGATGGAGAGAATAATAAAAAAAAAATCCTTAACTGAAGGTATTATACACATACAAAAGTAACGGTAAAAACATTAGATTTCCTGGTCCAAACGGAGTGATTTCACATATATACCACTACACTATCTCTCTCTCTCTATTCCTTAATACTCTAAGGAAAAAATGAAGAATTTCCGACTTTCGGGGCAGGATGAGAGAGAGAGAGAGAGAGAGAGAGAGAGAGAGAGAGAGAGAGAGAGAGAGAGAGAGAGAGAGAGAGAGAGAGAGAGAGATTATTTCCGCAATTTATAACACCAAGAGACCCAAGACATTATCCAAATCTTTCAAAATACTTCCTGATATATTTTGACAAATCGAAATATCTCTCGTGATAAATAGCAACTCAATGAAGAATCGAGAAAGAGGAGTGTGTGTAAGAACTGGGTATGGCCTCTGCAGATATGGATTCCAGTTTGAAGAAAATATGGCCTTGTCTGGCCTCGGCAGCAGCTGTTGTTCGGACGTTGTTGTCCACATATCCAGCGATTTACTGGCAGAAGTCTGACGCAGGAATAGTCATCTTGTTTGCTGTAGCGGCCTATTCACTGGTGAGGATGTAGATCTCTGATGATGAAGCTGAAGAGCCCAAGGAAAAGGAACTGGACGAGAGAATTGAGGCCTTACGAGACACCATCCAGCAGGTGAACTTGACAACATAAATCGTCAGTTGCAGCAGAGGTCGACTACTATGAAGGCGTTGGACAGATCACTCATGAGGTGTTGCAACATCAGGCCTGGCGAGAGAGGGCCCACTCGCTCGAGGCTGAAACGTTGTTTCTGAAAAAGGAGAACGATATATAGGGAGAAACAAGAGCTGGAAAACAAGATCCTCAAGATCACAGAAGAAAATCACCAGATGAAGAGCAACACAAAGGAAATTGGGCCAGAAAACGATGCATTATGTGAGGGATCTGTTAGTGCAGTTAGCGAAGGCAAACTGCCAGCTTCAAAGGTCTGAGAAACTCCTACGACAGGAGGAGGAAGCCTGCAGCTCAGGACTGAATAAGCATCGCAGATGGCTAGGCTCATCCAGGAACAAAATGACTCGACCGAGGCAGCGCGAATCCTAGAGCATTCTAGCGCCTGCTGAAGGAAGTGGAAGACCTCACGAAGGAAAAGCGTCGACCCAGTGTGACCTTAAGGTGGCGGAACTCAAGAGGATGAAAGGCTTCCCAAGTCTTCAAGAATCCCACGGGAAAGCGCCGTTCAAGACACACATGGAAGAGGACGAACGAACAAACACCTTGTCTCCGTCTCCCAGGTAGGAGGAAGACTTCGAACTCGAGAGGAGACGAATCGAAGCCTCCAGCAGATTCTCAAACCAACCTTACGCTTCAAGCTCTTTTACTCATCCTCCACGAGAGAAACTGCCATCAAACACAACAAGGAATAAAAACCCAGTTTTTGGAGGAAACCAAATGTCTGGTACATATAAGGAACCTCCAAAATCTGATAACAACATAGTACAAGCTGTCAGAGGACCGTCCACAAACAAGTTATTCTTCAAAAGGAAGTTGAAAAGCATGTAACACCATGTCAGGAAACTAAATTTATATATATTCAGAAATTCCGAATATATATAAATTCAGAGTTGGAGCGATAACACCCTGCCAGGAAATTCTAAATTTATATATGTTCAGAAATTCTCATTATATATAAATTCAGAGTTGGAGCGATAACACCATGTCAGGAAATTCTAAATTCATATATATTCAGAAATTCTCAATATATATAAATTCAGAGTTGGAGCGATAACACCATGTCAGGAAATTCTAAATTTATATATATTCAGAAATTCTCAATATATATAAATTCAGAGTTAGAGCGATTCAAAACTTCAAGAGCTACAGTATTTTTTTGGTGAGCAGTGCCAATGAGCAGAGGGAAGGCTAAACAAAACCCCTCTGCAATGATCTGGCCCTGTGATGACGCCCCAGCAGTGAGGCATCATGCCGTTAAAAGCGCAAGGAGAGAGAGAGAGAGAGAGAGAGAGAGAGAGAGAGAGAGAGAGAGAGAGAGTTAAGAAAAATTTCTGAAGCAGATGGAAGAGATAGGCTACTTTTGCAGGCGCAGGACGGAATACTTCTGGAGGAGTTAAAAAAGAATACTGAGAATGCCAAACACGGCATAACTGCTCACTTAGAAAAGACAGAGGACGGTAGGCTCCAGGGAGGCGAGAGGTCAAAAAGAACGTTCCTAATCCTATAGGTACTAAGAAGAAATTCAGATGGCATTAGTTTTAGATACTGAAGAGGAGGAGGAGGGCTGACAGAAAGGCTGAGAGAAAGCAGAAAAATGATGCATGAAGGTCTGCAGAAAAGAGATACAAGGAGACGAGAAAAAAAGGAAGACTGGATATACGAAGGAGTCCTGGAGAGATATATCAAAGGGAAGTCAAACGGAAGAATAGCAAGAACATCGATAGAAAAAGAAAAACTGATTTCCTAAGAGACAAAAGAAAATCAAGCAAAATGAGAAAGAAGCTATTAGGAGATCACCAATAAACCGATTTTGTGCACGGTGAAATTGTCAATGTTCATTTGAGGGATCCTCCGGAAGACGAACTACAAATGGAAACCTGTTTCAAGGAATTCTAAGAAGTGTTGTTATTGTGAGCAGTGCCAATGAGCAGAGGGAAGGCTCTCACTGCTGGTTAAACAAAGCCCTTCTGCAATGATTTGGCCCTGTGATGACACCCCAGCAGTGAGGCATCATTGCCGTCAAACGTGCAAGAGAGAGAGAGAGAGAGAGAGAGAGAGAGAGAGAGAGAGAGAGAGAATACAGCTGCTCTAGAAAATGAAAAAGTACATTTCCGTCTGAATAATATTAATATGAATAGTCAGTTCCAATAATATTTAAGGCCTTTAGTATATAGAAAATATAACGATTTACAACAATACGATGTGATAAGATTTCATAATAATTATTTTCCATAATATATACGTTAACATTTCTTAAAGCAGAAGGTCTCAAATATATCCATTAGATTAATAACTAAACAGGAATAAAAGCTCAGTCTCTCTCTCTCTCTCTCTCTCTCTCTCTCTGTACACTATGTGTAAGGCCTAGGGTTTTTGATTGATAATATATTATCTATGTGTTCTCTGTGACCTATGGAATGTGGAGAACAGTGAGAAGCAACGACCTGAGAGTAGCTGATGAATGAGTATTCTGGGGATGGCGTGAGATAAAAATGCTTAGTTCGACAAGTCAATGTACTGAGTTTATTAACTCTTCTCGAAGTGCCTTTGTGAAACTGGGTGCAACTAGTGTTGCGAGGCGCTAACGAACTGTGTGTTTGTATGTGCGTGTGTGCCTCTTCCCTTTAATAGTTTCATACGCAAGTCTATGGGGAGACTTGCACAAAGATTCATGGGAGGAAGGCAGAGCCACGATGGTGGTGCCTAAGTGTTTTTTAGAATAGTGAGAGATATTCCGGCTGCATGGGTGAGTTGAATTACTTTAGCCAAGTTGAATTACTTTAGCCAAAGGGATGGCTTGTTTGATATCTTGTAAGATGTTCCATTTTATTAACTTTGTCTTTAAACTTATGTTTGCTAACGAGTGTGTTTCTCGTGTCTTTGAAACAGACAGTTCTGGAATGGAGGGACAAAGAGTTCCCAGAGGGGTGTAGACTTTTTTGGTGACTAGACATTTTACTATTTCGGGGTTTTTTGAGTTAGTCTGTAAGACTTGATTATCCATTATTTATTCATTGTTAATAAACGTTAATGTTATGATGCGACTCTCTCATTTTCATTACCTATTAGAATGGAGAGAAAGAGAGGTGGAGAGAGAGCGAGGTGTCGGTGTAGAGAGATTGAGAGAGGAGAGAGATTGCCGAGAGAGAGACCGAGGAGAGGAAAAGGGGAGAGAGCGAGAGAGAGCGAGAGAGGGCTGTGTGTGTAAAGCTGTGTGTTGGTTTGCCTTCCGTTTCGTGCTCATGCTTACCTAATGAATAATGGGGGGGGGGGAATCCCCCCATTACATATGCATTTCTTTCGTTACCGTTCCTCATACTCTCTCTCTCTCACTATCTCTCTCATCTCTTTTCTTATCTTTGTCCAAATATATTTCATTCATTATTGCATTTCTTTGCCTAATTACCATAATTTCCCTCCTCCTCCCATTCGAACCATTCTAACTATGTATTGGTTGTTTGAACGTGGGCCACCTTTCAGGGCATGATCGCTCCAAACCAGGTTTGGCGGGGTGACTCCGGTTTTGTCGCTGGCTGTACATTAGGAAGAGGCGTCAAAAATCAAGGCAGTGTCCTGCAAAGACAGTTGCAAAATCTTTTTACAATCATCATTAATAGAACCATTAGAAACCGAGTTAGAAACAGAAATAATTAATTTCAAATCATTTGAATCGTTTTCTCCGCAGGCAGTTCCCTTGCCTAACGATAAAAAATGAACAGTAGGGAAGGTATTTCTTGAGTAAATATAGGTTCTGTTTCTCATCCACATCTATAATTACAAGAGAAATCTCTTCCATTTTGTTCATTTTACTGAACACTGGGTTGTTCGTAATCATGCGTGGAAAGTGCATTAGCCACTGAATCTTGAGAGGTACCAAATCGAGCAATAGCGAAGCCGTAGTCGGGTTTACTTCCTGCACACTGCTATGTACATATTTTTGCAGCTAGTTGTTGGAAAGCATCGTTTTCGATTGGGATTTTACATTATTTCTATTCATGAAATGTTCTGCATACAAAATAACTTTTAAGTAAATATAAGATATCATTAAACATACGCATAAAAAAGATATTTTGAAGATTTGAAAAGGTTTTACAACACATTCATGACCTTCAGTATGGATATGTGATATGAGGAGGTTTATTAAATGTAATTAATTTACCTCTGATACTTTTCTCTGATCTATTCTTTATAATTACAACTATATATGTGTGTGCATATATAAACATATATATAGTATATATACATATATACATATAAATTGTTGTCACACATACCATAACTCAAGGGGAATTATAACTGACAAATGCTTCGTTTTCATTTGGTTTCGAACCGCTGCCTATTTTAGATCTGTCCAAGTTTCATGAGTGTCAAACCCCAAAGTTCAGGTGGCTGTCATCTTTTTCGAGGTACTTCATAGCAGTAGCGAAGACATATTAAAAGGTAAAGGAATCACATTCAAGATAGTCTTTAGTTTAGAGAATGATAGTTGGCGTCACACAAACAATCCGTAACATTCCGGGAGATATACGATATTTATAATGGTTTGATTTACATAGGTAGTGCTTGGGAAGAATTATTGAGCACAGCTACGGCTAGTGTCTCGAACAAAATGCGTCCTCAGATTAATTGTTCACACACACACACACACACACACACACACACACACACACATATATCTTTATATATAATATTATATATAAAGATATTATATATTATATATAATATAGTAGTATCTATATAGCATACATATAATATAGATATATATTAGATAGATATATATATATCTATATAAGTATATCATATATAGATATATTATTATCTATATATACACATATATATATATATATATATATATATATATATATATATATATATATATATATATATATATATATACATACTATATATATAGATATATATATATATATATATATATATATATATATATATATATATATATATATTTATATATATATACTACATATATATATATATATATATATATATATATATATATACATACATATATATAGATATATATATATTATATATATCTATATATATATATATATATATATATATATTATAATATATATATCTGGTACTAGGGCAGAATGCCTAGCGGATAAAATGTCTATTGGACAAAATGCCTATCGGACAAAATGTCTATTGGACAAAATGCCTATCGGACAAAATGTCTGTTGCACAAAATGCCTAACGGACAAAATGACTATTGGACAAAATTCCTATTGGACAAAATGTCTATTGCACAAAATGCCTATCGGACAAAATGTCTAGTGGACAAAATACCTATCAGACAAAATGTCTATTGGACAATATGCCTAACGAGCAAAAAACCAACTTTTCAGTTGAATGCAAATGACCAAAATACGTAATAGGTAAAATACCTAACAAGCACAATGCTTACGGATAGTACTTTACCTCTGTTTCAGAATTGTATTCTTTTTGTTTTCAATAAAAAAATTGTGATAAGATCTTAGTTAGAAATGGAGTTTGTTACTGTTCATAAAGGTGACAAGAAACGTTTGCATTAAGGCTTTGTATATGTTGTAAACAGAAAAAAAGGAAAATCACATACGAGGGGGGACCCAAAAGTAACCGAAATTGTGTCATAGAATTTTATTCAGTTATTGTTACATGTTTACAGTCTTATCACCTTCAAAGTATTCTCCATTTGAAGCAATGCACTTATTCAGACGTGTTTTCCACTGTTGAAAGCAATTCTGGAACTCTTGTGAACTTATGGCTTTTAATGACTCCGTCGTTTTCTTCTGAACCTCTTCAACGTCTGCAAAACGTTTTCCTTTGAAGGCTTTCTTCATTCGGGGGAACAAAAAGAAGTCACAGGGAGAAAGATCGGGTGAATAGGGAGGGTGGGTAAGTGGGGTCATGCCATTCTTGGTCAGAAACTGTCTCACACTCAAGGTGGTGTGTGCTGGTGCATTGTCGTGATGAAGCCACCACCCTCCACTTTGCCACAGGTCGGGGCGTTTCCGTCTCACGGAATCTCACTATTTCTAAACCAGGCAACGGTTATATCCCACTGATGAAGGAACACTTACCAATTATAATTCCCCTTGGGTGTAAGCTTTTCCAGAAACATGGTGAATTGGATATTAAACGATATCTGTGGATCATTATTTGTTAACATAAAAAATGTCACGTTGTGTGTGTATATACAAATGAAATTTCTTCTTCACTTCTGACTCTCTCAAATACATTCATCAAAACATTTACACGACAGCTTGTAGAACATGGTATACTGCGAATATATTTTTGAATCATGAAACAAAAAGTCATTAAATCATAGAGAGAAATCCTTTTGCGCAATATTTACCTACCTATTAATTCTCCTTACAAAAATGACAGAACTCCACCTATGCTTTCTGTTCGTTTGTTCCCTAAATGTTCAGCCTCTTTAACTTTACCCTGCTCCATTTGCTTTTTTAATTAAGAATAAATCCTCCAGGTGAGCCCAGTCCGAAAATAGGATATGTGACTGGCCAGTCTAATTCAATACTTGACAATATCCAAGCACACTTTAAAAGCAAAACCACGTAGCTTTAGTCTTCAAAATGGTCTACCACAACTGAGGACCAAATTAAAGGGAAAGCTTCAAAAGGAACATACATTACATTCTAACATGCTGAACTTTTGTTCGAAAACCTGTCTCTCGAAACTATACATCTTTTATCTCATTCTCTCCAAACAGGTCAAGATAACATGTCAAGATTGTAACTACACTGCGTCACAATCCCTCCTCCGACCAAGTCAGCTACCGGACGATATGGGAACATCTCAGTTCATGCTATCATCTGAGACCCCAACATCAACGCCCCCATCTAAAACCCCCAGTCCCCACCACCCTACATCTCCCATGGAACCTCTTCCTACGCCTGATACCAATTCACACGTTCTGGGCAAGAACTCTAAAAAGACAGCAAAGAAGAACACCGGAAAATGTACCAAATTAACAGGAAAAGTAGTCAAGGATAAATCTATCTCAGAGACGCAATTAAATTGTTCTGCATTACCTTCAGTACCATTTCCTTTGGGTGAATCCCTAAGGCTCCTCGATAATGTAATGGCGAAAGAGCTTCCATCACTACCTCTTAAAGATTCTCTGTATAAATGCAGCCTCCCTACAACTTGTGGGAAGGACATGGTGGAGTCTTCAGAAGTGAACAACTCGAAAGATAATTCCAAAGTCGAATGGATTACAAACCATTTTCCATGGGTAAAGAAAGAAAGCTCATCCTCCCCAGAAAGCATCTTACCCGATATTTCTTGTGATTCCAGTAATTATTTTACATTACTTTTTGTAGATGTAGTACCTAGTGTATATGACATAGTACCTACTATAGGATACAACCAGTTACCTGAGACAGGATAACTGAAATACGAAAAAGTTATAATTATGATAAATGTTAACATGAATAAATGTGTCATGCTGATAATATTAAATAAACCATACAAGTTTGTAATAGCTGAATACTGTCAACAAACTATAAGGATACTGTCCATAAACTTGCGTTAGTACTGTCTTAATTAATGAATTCCTTTCTCTTTACAGATCTGAACAACTTTGGAAACATCTGTGGTGATGCTTCATGCTGTCCAAACGATACAGAAACTTCTCTGTGTCCTGTGACTGGTATTTTATCAGCAAACATCGGCAATCTGTCCAACATAAACAACCTAAATAAAGACTCTTTTCAAGAATTATCACAGGGCAACACTTCAGTCAAGTTTGAAGAATTTTCAGCGAGCATGAAAAAGGACTGTAACCAAAAGAAAAGAAACAACCCCATCAGTGCATCGTATCTTGCCGAACTGCTTCAGTCAGACTTAAAAAATACACCTCAGAACTTATCTCCTTGTTCTCTATCTTCATCTCAGTCCATATCCTGTAGTCATTCTTCTTGTACTCCAGTACAGTCATCACTGGAATCATCAGTTGAGAACAAGCATCCTGCATCCTCCCTCCTTAAACTTCTTGAATCACCCATACTAGCGCCAGCTTTGTCCTTTAATTCTCATATTTTTCCCCAAGTCAGTGAATACAACTATCAGCAATCACCCCTGTCTACAGAATCAGATATATCTTCTCCAGCGAAAGAAAGACTACCTGAGAACATTGAGGACTCTCTCCAGCTGGTCAGACAGCTGATCTACAGTGTTAAAATACCTCCACAAACAAAAGTTCCCTTGAAAACAGATATGAAGGAAAGTGATACCAGAACAACAGATGAAGGTATCAACGTACCAAAAGGATACGATGATATAGGATCCCTTTTTTCTTTATATAAAAGTAGAGAGCACGAACAAGATTCAGGCAAACTTATAAGTGAGAGCTACATGAATTATTTACAAGAAAAAGACACAACTACCTCTGAAGATGACTCTTGTGCTAACGAACAACTACACAAAGGCAACATTAAATTAAACAAGGAGTACAGTATAGACAAGATGCTTCCTTCCAAACAAAAAACAAAAAATCCTTGTTGTCGCAGCAACACAAAAAACACTGCTGGAGAAAAGAAACAAAATCCATCTCAAATAATCAATGTAAATCAAAACGAACAAGACCTTCCTTTGACCACTGCAAATTCTGAAGTAGATAAAAACAACACAAATTTTAAATCGCCACCAATTTCTTTACAAGAACAATGTAATGAGGACACAATCCCTAGCATAAAGCGGCCAAAGATAACACTGAAATTAAGAAAGAGACGCTTTACAGACAGAGGCATACTGAAGTTGAAACACACTCAAAGACGAATGAGAACGAATTCAGTTTCCTGCCATTGTTGCTATAATGCAATGTACCGAAAAAAGGGGTTAAAGAAACGCTCACGCATATTCTCACAAAAAGTTATTACTAAGGAGATCAAACTACTTGCTTCTGAGAGTGAAAGTTCTAGTCCTTCAAGGTGCAAAAACAAAGAAATCTCTGAGAGCAGAAATGTTGACATCTTAAATGAGTATTCACCAAGTACCAATGTGCAAGAGTCCGAAGAAAATGCCAATGTCTATATGGATAATATACAAAAGAAAAACTGGAAACCAGAGCACCCAAACAACTACAAGAGAAGGAGACTTGACTGCGAAAACGCTGAACAAGTCAAAAAGAAATATTGGAGAGATATTGAAAGTCTAGAATTCCATGCAATGGACACCTGGATGACTCATGAGGAAACGAGCTGTCAAGATAAGAATAAGAAGTATCCTGGTGGAGATTCGAACGAATGTAGCTCTGAGTATGTGCAGGATTCCACTAAGTTGGGGAGATTTCATGATCTTTTGAAGAGTGAAAGCGATTCATCCGATTCTGAAGAAGAGAAGCTGACTATAGACCTTGGGGGACACTGAACAAAAGTAGCTCCAACCACGATACAAAAGTTCCTTGTCATGAAACAGAGACAACGTACATTCTATACTATGAAGAGATTCGCATGATAGCTGGAGGAGTGATGATAGGCTTGATACGTGACAGAGTGTATTGTAAAAATGATACAGATTGCTACAGCAAAGTATTCATTTACACAATACTGGGCAGACAATTCTACCTTGTCAATTCTTTTTGAAAATACAAGGTGATAAAACCATTAGCAAAAGGATAAAAGTAGCAACTTTCTGTCTTTTTAGTTCTTCACCCAGTATTCTTGTGTATTTCAAGAATTATACACAGTGTACATGTACAAAAACACTGAATATCACTACGCTCATCTTGGCAATATGACAGTTGTAGTTCGTGTTGTGGATAGAGATTGGTAAATATCCTTAATGTTCCTAATCCCTTCCTTTCACAAGTTTTACAAATATGGAACACGGAAGAATGTAACCCTCCGTATGGGACGCTTCTCTAAAGTTAAGCGCATGATATACAGAAATGTTCTGGCAAAAATATAGTGAGGACACAAGGGACTAACTTCAAGCATTGGAGAAGGAAGGAAACTGACTGTATCTAATGAAATAACAATTTCTAGTGTGAGTAAGCAGTACACGACAATAACCGCGGTTACACAGATCCAGATACTACTTGGAAAAATATCTCGAGTACATCCATCTCAAAGTAGGTGACGCCCCTTCTTAGATTGATAAATTCGTTGTACATCAAACACAATGATGAGTAACGTTGATGTAGGAGTTTCAACAATTCAACTTAACTTGTTTATTACAACCTAATAACCACCACCATACAGGAACTGGAAAGACGATGACTGACCTTAAGTTAGTGAACCATAATTAACTGCACTGTGAAGGCAAAAAAAAAAATCCTTTAAATCTCCCTGACGCACCAGACAATTGCATGGTTAGACGGAGCTTTTCAAGTTCGTTTTTCTTTCCTGAATCCTCGAAAACCTTTGACTGACGTTATTATAGATCCAGATCCACATTTCACATGTATATTCCTCAGTGCCTCAAGTCACACTTACAAATATACAAGAAGACAGAGATCCAGCAAAAGGGGATTGGCAACTCCATGATCATTCTCCGCGGTTTTTCTATTCCACGTTTAGCCTAATGATGCTTCCATCATTCGTAGTATTATCTTCAAAGAAATTTCTTCATACAACACATTTCAAATTGTATTCTGTTCTTAACAATAATTTTTGTTTCCCCTCATGCTGGACTGACCATAGTGCCCGTATTTTATATAATATAATTCTAAGGCACTTTCTATCAACACCATCCCTAAAACATGACTGTATAATTCTTTAGTGTCACTTCTCGCCGTGTAAAAGACCGTATAAACCTTTTATTCAATCATAAATAGCTTCCTTACTCTCATAACATCTTGAGCAAACAGACCACCAGCTTGTAAGTTAAATTCTTTCCTAGAAATTTTCCATGCCTTGTCACTCTTAACGTATCGCTTTCATCTTCCAAAATTACTTAAACTGCTATTTTCAACCATTGATGATTTCTTTTTCCCTCAGCATCTTTAGCCAAACGTTATCTGCAGACTTATCAAAAAACACTCTCTACCGACCTAGAAATTCATTCTCTTCAAGCTTATCACTTTTTATATCTTATCGTTGAGACGGTACATCAACTTCTCCTAGTCATACAACTGCCCATCATATCTACCCATCTATCTACCTATCTTTTTATCTATCTATCTATATATATATGCATATATTTTATATATATATATATATATATATATATATATATACTATATATATATATATATATATATATATATATATATATATATAATATTTATTAGCCTCAATGCCCTCTTAACATCTCGATTTGTTCAGATCTTGGAAAACCTCGCTACTACGAAGTCTAGGACTAATTTATGATAAATGAAGGTATATATTTATATAAATAAAAATAAATTCTTCTGTTTTAATGGGCCTTTTATACTTGAGATATATATATACTATATGTATACACACCCAATCACACATATATCCATATACGTATATATATATATATATATATATATATATATATATATATATATATATATATCACTCAGGAGTCCAAGGAAGACAGCAGTCTAAGAAGCATGCTTTATTTATGTGAAACGTTTCATGTTGCTTCAACACATCGTCAGTGTGCAATTATTAAAAATTCATTTTATGTAATAAATTGCAAGATAAAAGCACAAATTATTACCAAAGAAATCAACTAAAATTAAACCATTTAAAACTTTAAAATAAAAACAAAGCATGAGTAAATG
>NC_061108.1:50879690-50885238 GCF_015104395.2 Macrobrachium nipponense
CAGATATTATCATCGTCTTTTCTGTATGATTCATCTGTAACAAAAGTGCGTTTAAATTAACAATTATTTATAATAAGAGAAAATCTTAAAGACAATACTTATCAATGTCACAAACGAAATAGAAAAAGTGGAAATGTCAATCAATTTAGACAGAAGAATGCAGCAGTTACTGAATAATGTGCCAATAATGTTTACATTGATCGTTGATGTTGTGTGTTGAATGTTTTCATCTAATGAATTAAATCCGTCGTTAAAACAATGCAGTGTTTAATTTCCCAGGCATTTAATAATCAATAGTTGTCCATACTATTTTTAATCATATGGTACAAGGAAAATTCATAAAGATCAAGGACTTACCTAGTGAACTTTTCTGGAAGGAAATATGAGAAAAAGAAACACAAGGCTAACGCCTTTTGGAGTCATACCCATTATGGAACAAGACGTGTGGTATATATATATATATATATATATATATATATATATATATATATATATATATATATAGTATATATACGTATATACATATTGTGACGAAGTGCTAAGCATCTGATTACTACGCTTACTATTTGTACTTGTTAGAGCAAGAGACTCTTAATCTTGGGTCGGGGACACCATTTATACTTGGTGCACAGTTTGGAAACAAACTTGGCTTCCCCAATAATATCAAGTAACTGATCTATAAGAGGCAAGGGATAATTGTCAGCCACGCTAATGGAATTCAATTTACTATAATCAGTACACATCCTAAATGAACCATCAGGTTTCTTCGCTAACACACATGGAGAACTGTAGTGACTTGAACTGGGTTCTGCTAATCCATGTTGCAGCAAATACTCAACTTCTTTCTTCAAAACATCTCGATGATATGGTGATAGGAGATAAGCCCTTTGCTTGAATGGTTGTCCATCTTCTTGGATCTTGATTTCATCTTTGGTCAGATTAGTACGTCTCGGTACATCTGCAAAAATTTTTGTGAAGCTTCTAATCACTTCACTCATTTCCTCACCTTGTTGAACATTCAGATGTTTCAGTTTATCCTCCAAATTTTCCAGAATTGAAGAATTATTCATCTTGCTTTCAGCTCCCAATTCATAGCCATCATCATCTTCTGTAGATGAAGTCGTTTGAGTTATTGATACAGTTTCAGTTCTAGTTTCTGAGAAATAAGGTTTCAATAGGTTCACATGTATCTTCCTTTGTCGTTTTCTTCTTTCTGGTGTTTCGATCACATAAGTTCTATCACTTAACTTCTCAGTTATCTTATAAGGACCTTGAAATTTATTGGTAAGGGGAAATCTCTTGACTGGCAGAAACACTTGTTGACCAACACTAAAACTTCTTAGCTTAGTCTTCTTATCATATTTCCCTTTCATTTTTTCTTGACTCATTTTCAGATTTTCTAGAGAGAATTTTCTGATCTCTTCCAACCTTTTCCTTAAGTTCTTCACATACTCTCCTTGGATTTCCTCTTGATTTTCTTCCAAATTTTCTGCAAGAATCTTCAGTGGTCCTCTCACTTCTCCTCCAGAAATCATCTCATTAGGTGAACAACCCATGCTTTCTTGATAAGCATTCCTAATTTCAAATAACATTAAGGGTAAAACAACATCCCATTCTTTTCCTGACTCAGAACAATACTTTGTCCGCATACTTTTCAATGTCTGGTGGAACCTTCCCAAGGCTCCTTGAGTTTCTGGAGGATAAGCAGTTGATAACTGTTGTTTCACCCCTAACAAGTCCACCACATCCTGGAATAACTTGGAAGCAACGTTCATTCCTCTATCACTTTGTGCAATTTCTGGTATCCCAAACTTTGAAAAAAACTACATTGGTCTCTCAGCAACTATCTTGGCAGATATGCTTCTAACAGGGATCACCTCAGGAAATATGGTAACAGGATACATTAATGTCAACAGATATTCATTTCCCTTCTTAGTCTTTGGAAGCAGTCCAACCATATCTATAAACACCTTGCTAAAGAGTTCTCCTCTAACTTCTATAGGTTGTAGGGAGGCTTTCTGAATGGTTTCATTCGGTTTTCCAGCTATCTGGCAGCTATGACACTCTTGACAGAACCTGCTAACATCTTTATGAAGTCCAGGCCAGAAAAAATATCTCATGATCTTCTCCACATTCTTTCTGATTCCCATATGTCCAGATTCATGAGCTACTGCTACCACTTGCTTCTTCAATGGATATGGAATCAAAATCTGATGATATTTGCCCCACTCAGCATTTCCTGGTATATCTGAAGGTCTATACTTCCTCATCAGCAAACCTTCCTTCAGATAATAACATGTAGGAGTTTGTTGCATCTCTTCCTGATCAACAACTCTGAAGAACAAATAGCTAACGATGCATCCTTCTTCTGCAAGTCCATTAGCTTTTCTCTTGTCACCTGTCCAACTTCAAGGGTTGAACTTTCAATATCTGCTAACTCAGCAACTGTAGTTTCATTACTATCTCCAGGAACACTCTGACTACTTGGAGTCTCTTCAGGAACAACAGATTCTTCATCTTCTTGTGGAATTCCTTCTTGGTCAGCTACATGGGAGGCATCACTCCCCTGGAACAATTTTTCTAAATTCAAAGATCCTTCACTTGATCCTTCTTGGGAGTGCAAATCCTCAGTTTCTTCACCAACAGGCGTAATCCTCCTCATACTCCTGGTAGTTACACAACTAGGGGACAGTGGGGATTATTTTTCTCTAACTCTACCGTAGGGCTAATCCTCAATGGTTTGTCTGTCACTACAGGACAAGGAACAAATTGCACACCACCAACTTCATTTCCCAACAGAACATGTACACCTTCTACAGCCTGTGAGTCCTTCACAGCAAAATCAACATTTCTTGTCACCAATTCACAGGACAGGTGTAAGCGACATGTAGTAGTTACTTCTTCTCCTCTTATATCCTTTAAAATAACTGAACCTCAGGTGAGATTCTTCTCCAACAATGGGTGAGCACCATGTAACACGACACTATGGTTACTCCCTGTATCACGTAAAATCTTGATTAGTGCCTGCACACTCTTCTTGAGTTGCCAGGGTACCATCATAAATATATGGTTTAAAAGTCTCCAAACTGCTCAGCCCTCACTGCTTGAAGTTACATTTCCACTGATTGCTAAACACTCAGCTTGTTTAGTTTCAGTCTTCCCTGTAGTCTGATTCTTCCCCACATTGTTCTTAACAGTCCATTTCACCTGGTCACCTCTTACTATTTGACCAACAGGCTTGGACTGCTGATAATTCCGATAACACTCCCGACTGAAGTGTAATGTTCTTTCACACTTGAAGCAGACAACATTAGGCTTTTACAACTGTCTTGCAAAATTAGATGAGGATTTCACATTAGCTTGCTGAGGAGTATTATTACTTGTAGGTTTCCCATTTATAAAATTGCTCCTGAAACCTAGATGAGACTTAAAACCTGTGAGTGGTTGATTCTGGTACTTGACATTATAATTGCGCCTGCTACTAATTACATTGTAGTCTTCATTCAGTGTAGCATCTTTGTCAAGTTTTTTAACCTCTTTCACTCTCAAATACTCTTATATGCTTAGGAATACCTCTAAAATATTGCTCCAAAACAACTAACTCTTCTAACTCTTCAAAAGATGTAACTTTAGAAGCCTCCAACTACCTTAAATTTTTTTAATCTTTCATTGTAGTACTCTGAGGTCATTTGATATAACTGCAGCACATTGTGTTTGAGCACCTTGTAGTCCTTCCACTGATCAGCTGTTAAGGCTAAATAAGCACTTCTCCCTTTACCAATCAAGACACTCTGTAGCAAAACTGACCTTTATCTTCTGGTCATCCCATACCTGAAGCCACTTTTTAAAAGTGATCAAAGAACTCATCTGGAGCCTCTTCAGTAAACTTAGGGATTAACTTCTGCACTCTTCCTACATTAGATTTAACACAAATAAATACTGTATAAAGTAACTTCTTTTTACCTTTTGGCTTTTTCACAAATCATGGCCTCAGTGACACTACCACCCGTTATTTTTCATTTCTCCAGATCAACAACACTTTTCTTCCTTCCTCCAGTGTTTTAAAACCTGTTTTGTCACTGTTTTAACCATGCCAAATTTCATCAAAATCCATTCAGCAGTGCCAGAGTTGTCTCCTTGTCAGCCGTTCTAGATACACACACACACACATATATATATATAAATATATATATATATATATATATATATATATATATATATATATATATATATATATATTATATATATATATATATATATATATATACTAGCTGGTTACCCACCCTATGGGCGGGTCCCAGCTAGATTGGTCCGTGTAATCCAGAGCATAGTTTACGAAAAAAAAATAGATAAATCAACCAACAATTGAATAGTACCACGACCTGAATTGTGAGGAATGCGAAGCTGACAAAACAAACAACATCCTTGAAAATGAATATCAAAATGAAGCATCATAAACATATATGGAAAGAAAAATTCTTGGTGTTGGCAGAGAGATTCCAATTCACCGGAGAGCCTTTTGGTAGACTATGTTCTTTGTTTTTCCCTCTGGTGACAAAATGAACAGGCGTTCCGGAGAGCCCACTCTTGAGCACGCCACATAAAGCTGCCCGTGAGAAAAGCAAGGTTGCTCGAAGTTGATGCCAGCTACTCTGAGAGACTGTCCCTGGGCTTTATTGATAGTCATGGCAAAAGCCAACCTGACTGGGAACTGAAGGCGCTTGAAACTAAAATGGAAAAGAAAGAAAAGAGAAAGCTCCATTCTCTAACTCTCTTTCTGTCTCCAACCATCACTGTCTCTTTCACTCTTTCTTCTCACTAATACCAACTCTCTGTCTCTCTGTCTCTCTGTCTCCAAACAACCGATCTTCTCTGTCTTTCTGTCTCTCTCTCCCTCTCTCACTTTTTCCATCTTTCTCCTACCTAACACCCCCTCAACACGTTTTGAAAATAATAGCTTGTTACATCATCAGGGCTGAAAAAAATTGGACACACGAGTTAAAATACATGTCGCATAATTAAAACATATAAACAACAATTCTTAATCAAAAGTTCCTAAACTAGTTAAAATTGTTTAAAAAAAGGAAAACATAATAGTAATAAAAAGGAAGCAAATAAGAGTATTAAAAAAGCACCTGCTCTGTCAGAAGATGACGGCTGAATGACAAGGAGGGAAGGCAGAGCCACGTAGAAAACATGCTCACGCCAAATACAAGGGTACAGAAGTGGTGTGTGAGTTCAATCCTGGCGCCAATTGCATTTGATATGAATATGGCAGATTTTTTAATGATTTCTGATGTTAAACAATTCAGGGTTGGACAATTTACGCCAGTAAGATGACTGGCATAGTGTGAGTCACCGTACTGGCTGTAAATTGTCCAACCCTGAATTCCCTAACATCAGAAATCATTAAAAAATCTGCCATGTTGATATCAAATACACTGATTTCTTTATTTTGGGCCGAACAAGCCACTTACAGGAACTGCCCATTCTTGAGTCCTTATTCATTAAGCAGTTGGCGCCAGGATTGAACTCACACACCACTTCT